>NC_091527.1:1031370-1337084 GCF_041682495.2 Bombus fervidus
ATTTTACAAAGCACGTAATTCTATGTTAAGAAGTGCTCGGATTCGTGTTAACATGACGGGCACATGCAAAGGACATGTTCCGTAGAAAATTAAACTAAATTCTGACATCAAATGAATAGCATTTTAATTATATGTTGTGAAGGTCTCATTTACGTTGAAACGACAGAAACGTGAAATGTCCTCTCTAGAACGCAGGAAGAAAAATACCAACTTCAACTGTATGTTTTCAAGAATATTCTTTGCTTTGAGATTCGGTCATATTTCATGAATATTTCCATAGGAATCTATAACCTACAATTTATAACTAATCAATTTACTATTATAATAAATTAGTAAATTATTGTGCAAGAAAAATATCCATCGTTCACTTCTTTTTGCATTTAAACATACGCATTAGAACCTTCATATTTGCTCGCAAAGTAATACATTACTAAAAATATTTCTACTACAAATTTCAAACGTACAGAAATTCTAACATAATAAATTTCGTAAAAGAAGTTCCAACTCGTGTCTTTTTCACAACTTTTCATGAAGCAAAGTTTATTAACCATCCAAAACAAACTTATTTCTTTGAATCCACTAATAATATTTCTACACAGTTTCCAAACATGTCAAAAAATCCTAACGTAATAAATTTCAAACAGAAACTTACAACACGTGCCTTCTCCACGATATTATATTAACTACGATAAATTCACTATTCGACACAAACTCATCTCTCTTTATAATTCTAAATTTACACTCTTTTTAAATTCACTAACAGTATCACAGTCTCACGACCGTATTCCTAATCCACGTCTATTTTTTCCTACACTTTACAACCACCTTCAAAGCTCGTAAATTTGTCAACCCCTATTTCCAGGACACCCGTTGCATGCACGCGGGTACAAGAGGATCGTCGCGCACGCGAACACGCGTGTCGAGGATTGTAAAGCGAAAAGACGAACAGGTTATAAGGTCGCGTACGCCGTTTGCGTCACTGTTTGCAGACTTTGTCCTACCTCTTCTCCCCATTTCTCACCCCCTTTTCATCCCTCTCTGTTCCATGCGCCGTAATCCACCGGGGCAAACTCTGTCGTCTATTACGCTGACGTAGTTTGAATTTTCATAGTTACCCTTTCGCGTGATTCCGTTCTCCTACGGGGATAGCTTGTATCCGATGGTCTACAGTCTACATAATCTAAAGTTTCGAGAAATTGTGAAAATCTACCGCTCGCTTAACCCATCTGTACCCGAAACCTACCATCAGCCGTTCGCTGGCAAATTGAATTCAGCCGATATTGTTCGTTTGCCGACTTTGATTCCACGAATACCACCGCGATACCATTCTCTCCATGATGCTTGCCGAGTTCGATAGGAATCTTCATAATCACCGTTCGAGAATAGCTGTTAGAATTATCTTAAGTTAATTTGATTTTTTTTTCATCGAAGGAAACTAATATTTTGGAAATTTTATCGGTAGGGCTTTCGTTGGTTCTTCGAGTCCTTTAGCTTCTCGAATTCTTTACATTGTTGAATTTTTTTGTTGAAGTTCTTTGAACCTAGTTTGAAAACGGTTTTACATAGTGTTCAGCGTTTGATAGAATCTTGCAAGAGAACAAATGTTGAAATTATTTCCGGTTAATTTAATCCCTGTTTGGACGACAAAAGAAAAATAACTATACGTTGGGATCTTGTTATCAGTATTTTAGTTTTCTTTGATCATTTTGTTTGAGCTATTCGAGTTACAATTCGATCAAGTTTAATTTTTCAAACGATTTTCAGAAGACGTTCAACGTTCGATAGAAATCTACACCATTATTTCAAAAGACAAATATAGTAGACACGAATTTTGGTATTGTAGTATCGTGGACAAAAGGCCTAAGAGATATCGGGTGAGCCATAAACAATGTCACGAGATAGCCGAGGTGCCGTAGGCCCATCAGGTTCTTCAATTGAATAGTTTCCTAGAAAAGGCTTACATGACCCTGGCCACGGGCAGATGCGGAACACGTGCGTGGTGAGCCTAAGAAAAAACAAAGGGATGCTAAGGGAGAAAGACGAGTTAACAGTCAGTGTCAGTGGAGAAGCCAGAGAGTGTGAATCGAGAAGTCAGAGAGTGTTGCTAGTGTTGTCGAGAGAGTGTAGTCCGCGTGAGAGAGAGAGAGAGAGAGAGAGAGAGAGAGAGAGAGAGCGTTGGATCCATGGTGACGAGAGTTGCAAATTAACTATTGAGTTGTCTAAATTATAGTACGTTATTGTGATTAGTTCACGTTAAAAAACCATCGTTTCCTGTTTAATCAACATCTGTACAATCCATTCATTGTAAATTAATCATTATAGTTTACGATACTACAGTATTAGGATTTTTACAACTTTTTGTTCTTCTTCTTCTTGAATTCTGTTTTTACAAAACGTTTAGAATTTGACAGAAACCTTCGCAATTGCTATTAAAAAAACGGATATCGAAATAATCTGATGAATCCTATTCAAACCAGTGACATCAAACTTCACCAACAGCATCTTTGATCGACAACATTTAATCGGTGGCGGTATTAGTCGACAACAACAATATTCGACACAGAGTTTAACCAATTGGGTGCAGAAAGCTGGAGCAAAGTACGAGTTTAGTTTCGAATATTATTTTGTCAAAACTTATACCAGTATAACTTTGTCAAAAACAGTATCGGTGGGATCTGTATCGTTGATTTCAATGAGATTCAGTCTGGTGATTTTTTCAATTTTTTCCATATTTTGATAAAAGAGTAAAGAATATTGCTATAATTTTGTCATCAGATTCATCGTAACTTCTTTGAATAGTTAAATTTCAGTGTCATCTGATGTTTTTCATATTTTCCAATTATATCCCTTTTGCTCCATCGCGATAGCCCAGGACATAGTAATTTTAAGTGTAATTTTCTTTAAATGAACTTTTGTAGGATTTGTACAACTGTTGTGTTTTTTATATATACGCATGTAATACGGAGATAAGAGAAGTTCTTTAATTAAACAGTAATTCTACACCGTTAACTCGCTGTCACACTAAGCTTTTTAATAGTTACATATGGTGGGAGTTAGCTGTTCAAGACTTAAATATTTTGCTAAATAAAAACTTTATCATTGTGACCAATGTCTTTAATCTTTAATATTATATTATTTTTAAGTTATACAAAGTAGCTTCCTAGAAAAATTTGATACCATGAAAATGAAATCATGCGATGGAATGAAATGAATCAATATACAAATACTTCTACAGCCAGCGTACTAAATTCAGCCTTCGCGTTTCACCTGCGCTGTCTCTAATCTTGTCTACTAATAACAAGGAATAATCAACCGCACTCATAACTGTAAAATATAGCTGCTGAACTCGATACAGAGCTCGAAGAAAGAAACGTGGAACATCGAATGAATATATACGAGCGACGATAAACTGAACAAGTTACGCGATGTATTGAAAATCGAGTTCCATTGAAACAAGTTGCCACGTCGATAGGAGAGAACGGAAAGGCCAGGAATCTTCATGCACGTGACATGACACGAAATCATCTTGCAATGAAATTTCGTCGATATCTCGGGCGAATTTCGTTTTTTCTATCTTTTTTATTTTTTTATCGACCATACGATGAAATACTATTACGAGGAATAACGCGGTAAACACGGGCGATCCCCATTCCAAGAATCTTCGTTGAATCGATGCACAGTGCGACACGTAGTGGACAAAAATCAAAATAATCATTGTTCGATTTTGATCTTATGATTTGATGATTATTTTTTATTTGATCTTATTACCGGTCCGTAAGTAATTGATATGAATGTAAACAGCAATTCCTTCGAAAAGTCGATAGAGAATTAGTAAAAGTCGTTTGTACATCACAATCTAATCACTTGAAAATTAGTCTCATTATTTTTCATTATAAATACATTCATTATAAATACATTCTTGTTTGTCAATTACGACTAATAATGGAAAATGCGGCGGGATTTGGAGCAGTCGTCGCACGCTGCGTTTATAGACAACTGGGTTTCGTTTCCCTGGTTCCAATTACAAGGGGACGACACTTTCTTGCGCGATCACGGAAAGTTCTGTAGTAGTAACATAGGCCGAACTGCTGCTCTCTTTCTCTGGAACACGATCTGCGGCGTCTCTAGCGTAAACGTGGACGGCGTCGGTTGTCCAGGCTCAGCGCGTTAATTTGCGCCTGCATTAAGTTTAGCCTGTCTTCCATTGCGTCCGAGACGCGGTTTTGTCGTTCGCAGTCCTTTGCCGCCGCTCTTTCTGCGCTGTCCGCGACAATCCGTCTCCCGTCTCAGGGCGGATTTCATGTACCCGATTGGCCATCCGGATTAGAGTTTCGGCTTTCGCCTCCTCCGTGGTGGCCAGGACCCGTTGCACATGAACCCTGTAGTCGGTTTCTCCAGAGGATGTGACAAGTTTCTTTAGATCCCGGTAAAACTGCGATAGCGTCCTATTTCTCATGTGTTCGCCCTCTAGCAGCATTCTGGTAGAGTCCGAGTCAGCCAGTTTCTTAATGAGTTCCTTCCTCAGGTGTTTGTACTGCCCCGTCTTCGGCGGGTCAAACAGTATGATGTCCCGGACTAGCTGTATACACTGTTCGGTAAGATTCGCGGCAGTGGTGTGAAATTTTGTCTTGCCGTTGGCGATGCGCGTTGCCTCGAACCGTGCTTCTAACGTAATAAACCACAGTTCGATTCTCTAGGGCCAGAATTACGGGGCACGGAATAGTTGGTTCACGGATTCTACTCTGTCCGCAGCATTCGTTGCGCGCACTTCCTTATTGGCACTCGTCATTACGAACATTCACGATTTACGATAACGATGTCTTTATGTGGCACTAACACGTTCATCTCTTTCGTCTTAGATCACGTCGGGGTCACCAGTTTGAGGTAGTAGGACGTGTAGTGTGCCAATGAAATACTCGACGTTTTATTTAATCGTGCGTTTATTAACTCGCTTGACGGCTTCGTTACAAGTCGACAATTTATTATCGTCTCTTCACGTACGACTGTCTCTTACGACTCTCGATTTCGACTGCTCAATCACGACTCTCGATCACGATTGATCTCTTAATCCCTTTCTTTTCTTTTTGTCGTCTCTCGATATCCCCACTACGCACGCGTTCGTTAGGTATCCGCGATCGTGGTCACGTACGCCTTTTTCCGAGTATTTGGCGGAAGGACCGTAGGAATATCGATGGCTCATTAGGCTTGTCGGCACGTATGCCTCATCGCGGCCTTGCTTATGTTTCGTCGGTCTCTCGTAAACAGCCTGTCAACGGTAGTATACTATGTCCCTCCCGGATGGCACGACAGTCAGTACGGCTTTCGCCGGGGTCGCTCCACGGTGGATGCTGTGAAGCGGGTGAGGAGCATGGCGGAGGACATGGTTTCCCGCTACGGAACGGCGGTAGCGGTCTCCCTGGACGTCAGCAACACCTTCAACTCTATCCCCTGGGCGAGGATAATGGAGGCTCTGCGACACTTCGAGGTGCCGGCGTACCTGGTTGAGGTCATCGGAGCCTACCTGAACGATAGGTGGATCACCTTCACTGGAAGGAACGGGGAAGAGAGAAGACGTGTGGAGCGCGGCGTCCCGCAGGGTTCGGTGCTAGGACCGATCTTGTGGATCACGGCCTACGACTCCGTTCTTCGATGCCCGATGCCCCCGGGCACGGGCTTGGTTTGTTACGCCGACGATACCTTGGTGCTAGTCGGGGGACGGTGGTGGAGTGAGACCGTGATTCTCACGGAAGACGCTGTGGCATGCGCGGTGCACGCTATTCAGCGACTGGGATTGAGCGTGTCGCCGGCCAAGTCGGAGGCCCTGTGGTTCTTCGACCGCTGCCGCAGGGGATCCCCTCCCGATGGTTTGTCCGTGGCCATAAATGGCGAAGCGGTGCCGGTGAAGTGTCGTATGAGGTACCTGGGCCTCACCATCGACAGTCGGTGGACGTTCGGACCACATTTCGAGCTCCTGGTCCCGAGGGTGACGGCCGCAGCCAACGCCTTGTGCGGCCTTCTTCCGAATATAGGCGGAGCAGGGTCGGGAGTCCGCCGACTCTACGAGGGAGTGATCCGGTCCCGGGTCCTCTATGGGGCACCGGTGTGGGCCCAAGATCTGATGGTCAACCGTCGCAGTCGTACCCTGGTGAGGAGACTGCAAAGGACGATCGCTATCCGAATAGCCAGAGGATATCGAACAATATCCTACGAGTCGGCGACAGTGCTGGCGGCGTCCCCCCCGTTTGAGCTGCGGGCCCTTGAGCTCTGTCGGGTGTATGAACACCTGAGGGCACCGCCTTCGACGGCGGCGCTGTCGCCGGACGGCCTCTCGGCCTCGAACATCCGGGAAGAGGCAAAGCTGGAGATCTGGGAGCGGTGGCGCTCCCAGCTGATGGAGGAGGACGCCAGGCGGCCACACCGAGCCGTCCGCGCCGTGCTTCCCAATTGGGAGGCTTGGAGAGATCAAGGCGGGGTTCCGCTCACCTTCAGGACGACACAGATGCTCACCGGACACGGGGTCTTCGGTGAGTACCTGCTGAAGATCGGGCGGGAGGTGACGTCCACCTGTCACCACTGCGAGGAAGAGGAGGACACGGCGCAGCACACGCTGGAGTTCTGTCCAGCGTGGGCGGAACCGCGGCGCGTCCTGCAGCTCGACATCGGCGAGAGGTTGGCTCCGGAGGCGGTCGTTGAGGCCATGCTCCGAGGGCCCCGGGGGTTTAACGCTGTCCGCACCTACTGCGAGGAGGTTATGCAGAGAAAGGAGCGGGCAGAGAGAGACCGGAAGAGAAGAGCCGATCCTAGTAGATCGTCGCATCAACGTTGCAGGGGCTCCGTACGACGCAGGGGCGCGGCGCCACCGTCGCTGCCCCGGGTGCATCAGATTAGGGGACGTGGCGCTAGGAGGAGTGGTTCCCCCTAGCTTTCCAACTCAAGCCGGGACGCCTCCTTAGACAACTACAACGGCAGGGAGGTAGACGACGAGGTTGCACTCGGTAGTGATTCGCAAGAGACCCCAGGTGCACCTCTGAACGTCGGGATGACCACCGTTGGGTTTTAGTCGGTAAGAGTCCGACACTACACGGTCGTTGCTACGCAGCGCCGAGTGTCCATGAGGATTTCCCCACGTTAAAAAAAAAAAAAAAAAAAAAGTATACTATGTCCCGACGAAACCGTTGGAACGAGAGTTGTTCTTTGCTGTTGAGTGCTGCTACATATATATAAGAATTTTCCTTACAAAACTGTATTCACAAAAAGTTGATCTACTTGAAGAAATTAATGCAACGTTTTAATTTTGTTAAGAATTTCCTAAGTAAAACTGTATTACTTATTTCTTACGGAATAATTTGAAACTCTTGATTGCATTACAAGTTATGTACCTTCCCTGAAGGAAAAAATTCGTAGGAACTTGTTGCTGAATTCTTATTGAAGTTCTTTTTAAAAAATTCTATAGCCTTATTAAATTAAAGATTAAAAATAATTCATAAAAAATCTGAAGCGAAATCTTCAAATTATTGTTATTATCATTATTATTATTTATTTCCTACGAACAGTGGAAAATAAATATTCCCTATATCTAATATTGGTTAGATAACGACACCAGATACGATATCAGAATCTGTACGACAAAAAAATAATTCGTTTCTAAATCGTCCATTCTGAATTCTTCATTTCATCGCAACCAACCTATCTAAGAGATTATTTATCATTAACAGAGATTATTATTCACACACTTTATTAAAAATTAAATATAAAACACCTTCCAAAAATATGGCTAAAGCTCCCTAAAAGACCTAAAAATAAATCCATGCCAACAATCAGGCTCCACGGTTACCTCGAAAGTCGATGAATTACGGTGGTCCATTTCTTAAATCGAAGACCGCTATTGAACGAAGGAAAATTCTTAGCGAAATTCGAATTCCTTTTAACAGGCGAATCTTCCTCTGTGCTTTCTTCCCGGAAATGTAATTTAATCTTTGTCAGGGCGCAACGAGAACGCAGACAAGGACAACCGGGACGTAAAAAACGCGAGCGTGTTGCGACACCGATCTTCCCTTACCCATGTGTCGTGTACAACAAGATCGAGCGAAAAATCTGACCGAAAACGGACTGCGCTGGGAGATAGCGGTCGTATAAAAAATTCAAAATTTATGCTTCTTCTGTGTTGAATACTGACGAGGCGAGACCACGGACAGCCGAAGGGCATAGATAAAACGCGCGGCGGGGCGAGTTAAAGGTAGAAAGATTTGCGTCATATTTTTTGGGCGAATCGTGGGACCGGGTTACATTTAGCGTCGATCTCACCCCCTTGATTTTTCTTCGAAGAAGTTCTCGCCTTCGGGATGGAGCTATAGAAGCTTCTCTGAATCGTTGAATGGGATCTTTCACGAATACTCTCATTGTTGTAGTTCTTTTATTTAATTATTATTATTGATCTTATTATTATTATTATTATTAATGTTATTTATTTATTTGATACAGGGATACTTTTGAGCTATAGGAATGTATTCTTGTTCATCGATTATTTGATAATAGAGATACTTTTTATAGAAATGCCTTTTGCGTTATAGGGAAATATTTTCAAAGAGTTCAATTATGACCAGACTCAGAATGGGATTAGACAAAAATCAAGGTAAGACTCACCGATATCTCCTAAGAAAGACACAACCTCCAAGTTGCAGCTTATGCAACCAGATAATATCCATCTGACACTGCTTTATGAATACCGAAAATATAGAACCCAAGGACTTAAGTACAAGTTGAAGCCGCTGTCTTGATATCAAAGGACCACATCATTAAATTATCTAAATTGTCTCGAACAAACCAACTGTACCACAAAATCGAACTAAAGGACAACGAGTCGATGATATCGTTGTTAATGATCCAGGTGTCGATGCGATAGAAAGTCGGAACAGAAAGAAACTATTATCGTAGAATTATAATTATAAATAATAATTATAATATATAATATAAATATAATATATAATTATAATATATAATAATTATAATTAAAAACAAATAGAGTAATGTTCGATCAATACAGAGCACAATCAAATATTTCCACAGCATCGTAAACCCAGTTTCCTAACCTAAACAGGGAACACCGAACGGAGCATTGTGTAACAAGAATTACGAAGTATCCGTGAGTCGTATTGTCACGTTCCACGCGCACAGTCCTGGTCGAATTAATATTCATCGAGTTGCATTCGTAAATTGAACTCTTGATAAAGGCAGTGATGTGCAACAAAGAACAAGAAGCCAGCATGGAAAAGTTACGAGAGCGAAAGAAAAGGTTTCCGCATATTAACAAAATGAGAAAACGAAATCGTTTCGCGGAGGAAATTTAAAATTTATGTTGACGTCGTGTTCAACTCCGGATAGGAATAAGAAAAGGAACAATGGAGAATGATACGCGGCAAGAAAACGACGAAAGATGGAATGAAAAGCGGTTTGCAATCGTGTAAATGCTCGTACAAGCAAAGTCCTCGACTCGAAAAACACGAAGGAAATTTTTAGACTTTCCAGATATGAAAACTTTTCCCACTTCGTACGTATAGCGCATAACAGGGTAGGGCACTGGAATCATTTCGATTATCGCGTAAGTGATCATTTTAACGAAAAATGTTTCAAGTAAAAGTTGGATGATTAGTTTTTTTGTAGGAGCATGCGTAGAGGATATATGAAAGAGGTATAGGAACATATATTTTTTCTTGCATATGTCGATTTTTCGCAACGTTCTGCGTCAGAATGTATTAAGATATAATATTAAAAGAGTTAACAATTTGTGAGATATTTTGGATTAAAAAGTGGAGATATTTCATATTTCTCTATATATATGTGAAATAACTCACGAATTATTGACTTTTTTGCTCCTGTACGCTGTGTTAGACAAAAGTTCCGAAGAAATGATTCATTAAAGAAAACAACAAAGGTTTCGTATAAAAAAATGTGCGTTTGTTCCTTTTCATATAAAAACAATGCGATTTCTATTCTTTAAGCAGTATATTCGTGTTTTGTATCAACTCTTTGAGATACCTTGCATAATAATACATTAGGGTACAATGTCAACATAATTCGTGAGATACTTCAGATTTTTACACAAAGTATCTCGCTTTTTCGTTTAAAATATCTCACGAATTTTTAATTTTTGTAATATCATATGTTAATACTTTTTGATGTAGAATGTTCCGAAGAATCGACGTAGGTTAAAAAGCATGTGTAGTACCATTTAAAAAAATTAATTTAACCTTCGTATATTCTGTACGCATCCTTTTACAAAAGAAAGAAACTGATCACGTCAAATTATGTCACTTCTGAAATCATCCAATTTTTGTCTGAAACATTTTCTGTCAAAATCATTACTTATGTAGTAATCGAAATGGTTCCATTTACATGATTTACCATGTATGATTCTGGTTCTTCGTTTCTTTTGGTCATTTACAGATTACAAATGTTTGTACGTTTATCAGATATTGAAAGGAGCACACATACATAGAATTTGTGTATATAATATAAAGAAATATGTATATAAAATATTTGAAATAAAGTACTCGTTAGTAAGAAAGTAAATCTTTAAAAAATATCAAAAAAAAAAAAAAAAAAAAAAAGGAAAGCCAAAAAGACTTTGTAAGCTCCTTTCTTTCGATCTCAAGAAATTTGTTAAACGATAAACGAGAAAGAACATGGCGATTTGGCAAAGCAATAAATTAGAAGTGAAAATAATGTGACGTGGTTGCTCGAAATTTCCAAGTGAAACGCTCGTTAATCGGCTTCTTTACTTGTTGCAGATGTTCCATGGCATCGCTTCCATCTCGAAACCGCTTGTTTGCATATTCGATACAGTGGAATCGATGAATTGACCGACTGAATAAGATAATTAATTGTAATTTCGCGCGATATGTTTCGAAGGGAGAAAAGGAAGAAATACGATTCATGAAATATAAAGGAACGAAATACGAGAATGAAAACAAAGAAGAAAGGTAACATCAGAGATCAAATTGGGATCGGAAATGAGAGAAACTATTTTATAAAATTACTCTACAATGAATTTTATTAAATTAAAACTGTGTTTACCTACTGCAATTACTTTTGCGATGCTCTAATAAAAAATTATAAAAGTACTAAACGAATCATAAACGAAAATGATAATATAAATAAAAAAAGAGAGATTTATGAGATAATACATAAAAGAAACTTTCTAAACTTTCATAAGTATATTGTAAAGTAAGATAAATAAATACTTGAAAATTCGCGTTCTTTTAGAATTCACAGCGTAGAAAGTCAACAGCTATGAAGAAAAAAGAAAACGACAAAAGCCCTATGGAACAATCAAGTTCTGCAAAGTTCGTTAATAAGTTATTCTTGTTCTAATGTATTTGTCCCGTTTCTTGTTTCATTTCTCTCTTTTTTTTTTTTTTTTTTGTTTCTTTATTCGAGAAAAAGCAGTGTAAAACGCAGTTTGCTTTTCTTTTTGGTATTTGGTTAACCAGAAGCTTGTCACGAAATTCAAACAAACTCTTCACGGTGAGCCACCGAAACTTTCGGGGGGAAAGGCGAAAAAAAGAAAATACAGGAAAAGGTAGATTCTCGTATTTCAGCGAGGTTGCTTTATACGATTTCGGTAATGGCGCGCAAGAATTCTCTTACAAAGTGGAAAAATATACTCACGAACGTTTGCTTCGTACGGCTTTTTTGGCTCGTGATTAATTGCTGCTATACGTACCTGCGAATAGAAAGATGAGAGAACATGTAAAAATCAGTGATATTAAGATTCCGTTTTGTTTGTAAAATCAGAGGTGAATTAGATTTATTTAATGAATCATGGTTGACGAACTTAGGCATTTTATATATTAATAAATATTATTAATAAATTTATATTATCATATATATAAATAATATATATAAATAATAAATTCATATATTAATTTCTAGATTAGGTAGTTTTTCAATTATTTTCATAATAAGTATATTTATTTACTCAAGTATCAACGACATGCATTATTAAATAAGCTAAAGTTTTTATCATTTAGAATAGATATTGAATATAAAGAGCAGTAAAAAGCTTTTCAAGATTAGTAATGTTTCAATATTCGATCCAATAGTCATGAAGTCTTGCTTTAATATAAGTATAAAACAATTGTTTTAAGCTATGTATTTATACCTTTCTCTTTCTCATTGTAAGATAAAAAGATATAACATAAATATCTCTGAAAGATACATTATTTACACTTACTACGTGGAACTAGAAACGGATAAATTACAAAATTTATAACTTGATATCCCGCTCCATGCGATCTTCAAGAGAAAAGAAAACATACGTAACTAGATAATTCGAACTTTGAAAAAAGTTACAAATCAACTACTCGTTATATGTATATAATAAGAATAAATATTATATAATATAATAATAAATTAATAGAGATTGTGTTTATGCAATAATAACAATAAAATTAACGATAAAAACAATATAAATCGATTTCAACTGAACTATGTTATGTATTATTCACTTAAACGACCATCAAACTTCTACAATCTCAGTATTCCATTCGGAAGCTTTCAAGCGAATCGAATGAACATTTTAAGAAGTGAACAAGATTTTGAGAAGAATATACACGATAACGTCTAAACAGGGAGCGGCATTATCTTAACGTCATCGTTGAGAGACGAAAACGGAAGTACATCGGGCGGACCCGCCACTCTCTCTCGTAATGCATAATAATACACAGAGAGAGAACGATAACGGCTGGCCACTTGTTTCATTCGAATTCGCCGGCCATTTTGTCGCGCCACAGCTTTCAGCCGGATTATGAACAGCCGTGCTTTATATCACGGTGGCGCGCGTTTCGAGCAAAGAGAAGCGGACGGAGTAGCGAGCGGAATAAGAGGCAAATCCTTCAGCCTGAGATCTCTCAAGCAACTCGCCTTACGAAATGATGCTTATGATAACGTAACTAAAGTGGAAACGGGTCGGAGGATTTTCTTCTTTGCTTTCTCTCTTTTTTTCTCTTCCGCTCATCGTATACAATAGCATGCTAACAGTATGTTTATGTGGATGTATGAGTTGTTTTCTCGCAGAACAAGTATAGGGGATGAAAAGAAGATTTGGATGATGAATAGAGAGTCTAGAAAGTGTTCGTCGAGAAAAGTGAATTTCGATTTTGGTTTCCTTCGCCAACTCTCTTTTTTCTATTTTGTGATGCCCCGACGTAGAATAGAATTTATGTAATAAAAGTATGTTTTTGTAAATATTTGAGTTGTTTCTTGGAGAAGCAATACAGGGAATGAAAAGAGGATTTGGATGATGGACAGAGAGAGTGGAAAAGTGTTTGCCGAAAAAAGTGGATTTTAAATTTAGTTCTCTTCGCTAACCTCCTCTTTCTATTTTTTGGCGAGCCATGATGTAGAATAGAATTTATGTACCTACTAAAGCTATGCTTTTATAAATGTTCGAATTGTTTCTTACAAGGAAGATACAACGTGTGAGAAAGTTTAGTAGATTCATGATCTTGATTTTCTTCTTTGCTTCTCGTTTCTTTCTTCTCTTTTTTAGCCTTGGTGTACAATAAAATGAACGCTAGAAATATGTTTCTGTGGATATTTGAATTATATTCTTGGAGGAGCAATATAGGGGATGGTACGAAAATTGGGATGTTGGACAGAGCATGTAGAAAGTTGTGCTAAAAAAAAGTGAATTTTGATTTTGGTTTCCTTCGTCAATCCTCGTTTGTTTATTTTGTCATGAGCTATGATTTTAGAGTAGAATTTATATACTAGAAGTATGTTTGTATAAATGTTTGAACTGTCTCTTATCGGGGAGGTACAAGTTCGATCGAAACGAAGACTGGGTTCATGAATTTTGATTTTGGTCTCCTCCTTTGTTTTCTGTTTCTTTTGTTTGTCTGATAAACCATGGCGTAGAATGGAACTTTTAACAAAGCTATGTTCTAGTGTGTCTTCTAATTATGTAATTATCTTCCCAACTCTACGCAATATCTACAACAAACTTGTACTAAAAATCTCCAACAATCCTCATAAAACCAGCTTCTTCCCAATCGATACAATGCCATAAGGACATCCGCAAAAAGCGGATCGTCACGAACATGCCGTAAATCAAGCCTTGACTCTGGAGTTGCAATGTCGGACGATACATCGCGACGAAAAATTTGACCGGCTAGCTGGAAAAGAGTTTCATCTTCAAAAAGTGAAAAAAGAAAGACGTATAAAAATAAAAAAAAGATAAAAGATTAAAGAAGAAGAGAAAAGAGGTGGATCTGAAATTTATGTTTCCGACAGGCACTGCTCGGTCTTTCTGAAGAAGCCACGTAGAGAAGAGGGACTTTGCACCTTGGCGAACAAGGGCTGCAAGATTCCGAAAACGTTTACTTCTTCTTCTCTCTCTCTCTCTCTCTCGTTCGTTCGCTCACTCGACTCGACACTCGACTTGGAGGGCTGCTCGTGCGAAGGTAAAAAACGAGGAAAAGAGTAAACGAGAGAGAGAGAGAGAGAGAGAGAGAGTGAGTGAGTGAGTGAGAGAGAGAGAGAGAGAGAGAGAGAGAGAGAGAGAGAGAGAGAGAGAGTGAAGCAGCGCTTCTTTTATCAATGCTGGCGAGAGCTGGCTTTGTGTCCGATGAAAATCGTGTCAGAAACGCGTGAAAAAGCTCATAATGTATGTAAACGACCGGTCGGACCGGATTGTCGGTCTCTCTTGGCTGGTGTGAATTCGCGCTAAATTTCAATCGACGTCAGCTCCAACTGAAAGAGCGCAATTAACTTCGGAGCGAAAGGAAAAAAAAGCAAAAATTGGGGCGGAATCGTGCTTCTTCAATGTATGTTATACGTTATACAGGCTGTCCTAGTAATCATGCTATAATAGGGTGATACCAGATTCTAGATGAGTAAATGAATAGAAAATATAAATTCACATTTTTCCATATGGCATTTCGTTTACAATAAAATCATATTTGACAATTATACGTATTTGGACATTTATTAGGACAATTTACGATGTTAACTTAAATCGAATTCTTTTCGCTACATTTATTTTCCAATTATTTTATTATAAACCTATTAATCCGCCGTTCGTATCATAAAATTTGTTAGAGTTTTTTCAATAATTCTAACGTGTAAGTGTCCGACTAATATATGGCGGGTAAGTGTACGCATGCTTGATAAATTTAACCCTCCCTTACTGTTGCTGACGTCGCCTGTATACTATAGTCGTTTAAGTCCATGCCGTTATTTTCAGGTTTTTGTATTTTTAACACTCTAACACAAAAATTCTTGAATTTTAAAAATTCTTCCAAGTTTTTAGAATATCATCCAATAACTCTTGCCGCTACGTGTAACCTAAATTTGTTCAAGGAATGTAAAATTTAAACGAAAGTGTGGAAAAAATGAGAAATGACATAAAATTACTGATAGAAAACGAAGCAATATGCGGATGGAGGGTTAATTAATTTTATTCATTTTCACGGAAACAAAGCTATGAAAAAATTCCACGCTACATTTCCGGCTTGTTCTTTTTTTCAGATAGAGACGTTTCTTTGTCAATTATTCTGCGATTACTGGGACACCCTTTGCAAAGAAATATATGTAGATTCTCTTGACTACAGTCTAGACTGAGACGGTCGCTGTTTGATGTAATTTCGTTGCTCTGGGATATTTTGCGGCTCCCAGTAATCACGTGACCGAGAATGCAGAGAATATGGAAATGAACTGTTCGCGTGGAACGGTGTGCGAAAGTTAATACTGTAGCAACACTGCTTGAATTAATTCGCTTATAGTCTTTCTATCGGCTTAGAGGAAAGTTCTCTCTCTTTTTTATTTTTATTAAAACTCGGAAATTAAATAAGCCCGGGATAGAGAAGTTCTGAAATAGTTAAACTATTACCATGAAAGATTCGAACCTTATAGATCTATATCATCGCTTAAACACCAATTTATATTCCACGATACACGCAGATTATAATAACTATAATAGAAAATGAAATTTTTATTAATATAAATTTAATAATCTATTTTCTCTCCGAATACAGTATCAATTTCTGACAAATTTTCAAACCACTGTGATCGTTTTCAAAATGAACGAAAGTCTTTGTTTCCAAACCAAATATCTTTGCAAAATAAAAAATCAACTTTTCCAAATTTTCCAATCTGTGCAGTAATTCTCAAAACGAACAAAAGTCTATATTTCCCAAACCAAAAATCTTCTTTTCAAAATTTTCGAATCACCGTACCCATCAAAATGAATAAAAGTACCCACCAAAATTAAGCGTTGGTAGAAGATCGCTGCTATGACGCTAAATTAACGACGCTAAATTTCGACGAATAGTGTCCGCGTGATACAGGTGAGGACGCGTGCAATTTCCACGACACGCACGCGAGTTTCCCGATATTACGTTTCTAACGACCGTCGACTAGCCAAGGAGCCCATAAATAATGTTGCCCGTTCGCTGTTATGGAACGAACCACAGTCAGATATTAGTTACAAGCTGTGGACTAATTTCCAACTGGATTGATGCCGAGTGAAAACGGCTGCGGGCGATTCGATCGATTCTGAGGTGAATTCTCAACGGGACGTCAAGGTGATTCCAGCTTCATCCCTGAAGCGGTAATGTGAAATTTGTCGTCACGATTAATTTCCTAGGATAGCGTAGATTACATGTTGGAACGATGAGAGAGGATTTGCAACTGGCACTTGTTTACAGGGATATACTGGTAATGGCATTAACAAGCGTGACTGATATGATCATACGTGCAGAATTTCTTTATGTTACTCGAAAATCATCTTCGAATAGTAGCAATTAATTTAACGAATCTCAGGCTTGTGTAGACGATGGAATATCTGAGTTTCTATGTTCTTAAGTATGAATATGTTTATGTTAAATTTGCTGCATATGCTATGGAATTCTATAGAATTTAATGAAATTCTGTGAAGTAGAAACTGGCTTGTACTAGTGCTTGTAAAGATGATCTTAAAATAGCAGGAAGTATATAATTCAATCAATTTGTGAATAGGTAGATTTAGGAATATCCAAGTTGTCACGTTGTTTGAGTATAGATGCGTATATCAGAAATTTATTAGACATGTCATAGGATTTGTAAAGAACTTCAGATGTCACGCGCATTGGACATATTCCAAAATTAAGAAGGTCAAATGTTAAGAAGAATATGAAAAGAAAAAGACAGAAGAAGACGAAAGAAAGTTTTTTTTTTTTTTTATTGATTGTTTGTTAAATTTTTACAATTTGTCCAGAAGGACATTTGGTAAAATATTATAGCTTAGAGAATAAAAGAATAAGAAAAAAAATAAAAAATAAAAAATAAATAAAAAAATAAATAAAATATAGCATGTGGATGGTTACCCCCAGCGGGGTTCCATCTTCTAGGTTTCCTATTGCATCTCTATTTCGAGGTCTACGGGATGCTTCCTCTTCAGTCTTCTTTCTATTTTGGTTTTATTTGTTTCAGCAGCCAGCTGGTTTGGGTGTGCTGCAAGTCTTTCTTTGTACTTTTTTGCGTATCTAGCGATTTCCTCTTTGACTGTTGGAATTTTTAAATCTTTTCGTAGGTCTTCGTTTCTGACGTATCATGGAGCGTTAACTATTGTCCTTAAAATTTTTGCTTGCTCTATTTCTATTTTGCTTATGTGACTCATTGCTGCCGTCCCCTATAATGGGACTCCGTATGTCCAGATTGGTTTGATTACTGTTTTGTATATATTTAGTTTATTCATTGTGCTTAATTTAGATTTTCTATTGATTAACCAGTACATCTGCTTCCTTTTTGCACTTATTCTGTTTATTATTGATTTTATATGGTGCTTCCATGTAAGGCGTGTGTCTAAATTTATTCCTAGATATTTGACTTGCTTTGTTTGTGCTATGTGGGCGCCGTTCAGTTGAATATCTGGTGTTTTTCCTTTTCTAAGTGTAAATGTTATGTGGTTGCACTTGCTGGTGTTCACTTTTATTTGTTTGTTTTGCAGCCACTTTTCTATTTTTGTAATGTGTTCTTGTAGTAGTGCGGCGGCCGTTTCTAGATTTGCATGCCTCACTAGTATGGCCGTATCGTCCGCAAACGTCAGTGTTTTACTGTTGACAGTTGTTGGTATATCTGCCGTGTATAGTGTGTATAATATTGGTCCTAAGACACTTCCTTGCGGTACTCCTGCCTTGATGTCCTTAATTTCATAGTATGCATCATTTATTTTTACTACAAAGGTTCTGTTGTTTAAGTAAGATTTGAGTAGTTTGTAGATTTGTTCTGGAAATTGCTTTTTGATTGTTTGAAGAAGTTTTTCATGATTAACTTTGTCGAATGCTTTTTCGATATCCATAAAGAGTGCTGTGCAGTATTGTTTTGTTTCAAGCGACTGTAAGATTTCATTGACGAGTCTATGCATTTGTTCTATTGTGGAGTGTTTATTCCTGAATCCAAATTGTTGGTTCGGTATTAGTTTTTCTTTTTCTATTGTTGGTTTTAAGCGGTTATATATTATTTTCTCTAATAATTTGGAAAACGCAGGTAGTAATGACATCGGCCTGTAGGATGCAGTTAGATGTGGGTTTTTGTTTGGTTTGGGTAACATCACTATCTGTGCTATTTTCCATAGTGTAGGAAAGTACTGTATTCTTAGAATTGCGTTAAATATTATCGTTGTTAGTCTTATTGCCTTTGGGGGAAGGTTTTTTAAGATTTTCCCATTGATCAAGTCAAATCCTGGTGCTTTACTTGTCTTTGTTGCCTCAATTAAGTTTCTAACTTCTTGCGCTGTTGTGCTGAGTATGGTGCAGCGTTTATCAGTTGTGTTGCTGGCATTTTCCACTTCTTCATTTGTTTGCCATCCAGGGATGCTGTTATTAATTTCATACGGCGAAAATATATTTTGTAGGTGCTTTGAGAATTCTTCTGCCTGTTCTTCGTTGGTTCTGGCCCATGTGTTGTCCATTTTTCTGATTGCTGGGATTGTTTTTATTGTTTTCTTAATTTTGTTAGTGACTTTCCATAGGGAGTAGTCGGTATTCTCATGCGCGGATAGTGATTCGATGAATTTTGATAATTCGTTATTATGATGTTCCTTTATTTTATTCTTTACTTCCTTTGCAAGTTTATTTAGGTTTTTCTTGTTTTCTCGTGTTCTCTGTTTTTGCCATTTTGCTTTCGCTTTTCTTTTTTCCCTGATTTTGTCTAGGATGTCCTGCGGAATAATTTTTGATTGCCTGCTATTTGTTTCATAGGTGGTGGTTGCCCACGTTGCTTCCTGTATTATTTCTGTCAAAGTTCCTACTGCCTGCTCAATGTGTTCAGGTGTTTTCAACGGGATATTGCAGTTGATTTTGTTTTCGATCAGCTCTTTGAAAGTTTGCCAGTTGGTGGTTTTATTGCAAAGCGACTCTGACTTGTTATAAAGTAGTGGTTTGCTTGTATATTCTATTATAATTGGTGTATGGTCGGAGTTAAGCTCGAGGCTGGTTGCTATTTTTAATTTGCTTACATTTAGCCCTTTTGTTACTGCAAAATCCAACAGGTCAGGTATTTTATTGGGGTCTGTCGGCCAGTACGTTGGTTTTCCTGTAGATAGTACGTTGAGGTTGCTGCTTCTAATGTATTTTTCCAATGTTCTACCTCTCGGCGTGCTAATTCTCGAACCCCATAATGTGTGCTTTGCATTAAAGTCTCCTGCCGCTATATATTTGTCGCCTAAGGATTGGAAGTACTCTTCCCATTTTTTAAGTGTCATTTTGTGTCTCGGAGGTACATATACTGCTGACATCTGGAAGTAATTGTCATTGGTTTGTATTGTGACAGTGGTTGCTTGTAGGTGTTCTTGATTTGTTTGACTATGTAAGTGATGCTTGATGTCATTTTTTATTATTACTGCAGTTCCTCCATGTGCTTTACCTGAGGGATGTTTGGTATCGTATATGGTGTAGTACGGTATTTTCATGTAGTTTTTTAGGGTGAAATGTGCTTCTGAGACAAGTAGTATATCAATATTATTTTTATACAAAAATATTTTAGTTTCGTGGGCTCGCTGTTGCAAGCCATTGGAGTTCCAGACTGCTATTTTCAAAATGTCCATCTCTATTTTTTACTTAGCAAGTTAGTGAGTAGTTGTAACATGATTGTTGTGCTTGTTGTCTTAGTATTGTGTTTAGATCACTTACCATTTTTCCTAACATTTCCATACCTTTAATGGATTGTTTGAGCATTTCTTTGATGTCTGTAACGTCTTCGATGTTATTGTTTTCATTCTGATTGATTGCAAGCGTTGGTTTGCTAATGTTTTTAATTACTTGTGCGTAGCTTCGGTTACCTTGGGGATCTATGTTTCTGTTTATAGCGTTTAGTTCGTATTGTGCTTTCAATGTTGTTTCATTATCCGTTGTACTTTGTTGTGGTTGATGGTTATTGTGTGATCTGTTGCGAAGTGGAGGAAACAGTTTACGTTGTATTTGTTTCCTTATTTCACATCCTTTGTAGCTGGCTGGGTGGTTTCCGTTACAATTATAGCATTTAACTTCTTCTATTTTTCCTGTGTATGGGCAGTGTATTGTTAGGTGATTTTTTGCACATTTAACACATGCCGGGCTTCTGTTGCAATAATTTTTTGTGTGTCCGTATTGTTGACACCGCATGCATTGTGGTATATCTTTTTTGTAGCGTGGTGGTTCCACTGTTACAATTGTATTTAGTATTTTTTTGATTTCATAAATTTCCTTGTTATTGGTTCTGGGTTCCAGTTCTATTAAGAATAATGGCAATGGTTGCTTCGTATCGTATCTTGTCATATTGTTTATTGCTCTTGTTTCATGGCCAATTTTTCCTAATTCTTCACTTAATTTTTTTGTGTTAGTTTTTGGATGTAAACCTCTTATAACTATTTTATAGCTCCTTTCTGTTTTGAGTTGGTACTTGTGGTATATAGCATTTTTTTCCTTTAGTTCATTTATCACTTTCCTATAAACTTCTGGGGTGTTTGTTTGAATTTTTACTTGTTCTAATTTTGTTTGTTTTATTGTGTATTTATCCTTCCCGACTATATTGTTTAGTAGATCAATAAGCGGGTCTATTATTTGGGCCTCAACAAATATTGGTGGTGGTTTTGATATGTAAGGTGTTTTAGTTGTGGTTTTGCTTGTCAGGTCATTGTCTATTTCTTCCGTTAATGAGCTGAAGGAGTTTCTTAAAGGTAATTCTTGCAGCCATCGCTGCTTTTCTGTATCTGGGTTTCCTGCAGCATTTGTGCCTGGAATTATTTTACGTTTTTTGCTAGTCTTTGCTAGCTTCCAGTTTTCGTCCTGGTAACTTATTTTGTTGTCGTGTCTGCACTCCTCCTGTCTCCGCTGCTCTTCCATTTCTTCTATTTCCATATCATTTTGGTTGTTATTATTTTGCTGTTGTTGCTGTAAGCCTGGTAAATCTGACGACCCTTTTATGTAATATTTTTCTCCATTGGTTGCAATCTTGATCGTTGATATCTGCTGCTGCATTGTTTGTCACTATCACTATTCGTAGCACTTCTCTGAATCACTTGACTGGAGCACACGTTTGCTTACACACATCTGTTCGCCTCGGTTGCCCGAGCGAGACTCGACGAAAGAAAGTGAGGAAATGTGTTTTGTCAGGGGTTTGCCGGTAGAGTTGTAGCGGCACTCGACAGTAAAGAACAACTCTCTTTCCAACGATTTCGTCTGTACATTGTATACCATCGTTGACAGACTATTTACGAGAGGCCGACAAAACATAAGCAAGGCCGAAGGTCGCGATGAAGCGTAAGTGCCGAAAGGCCTAATGAGCCATCGATATCCCTTTCGCCAAATACTCAGAAGAAAGCGTATGTGACCACAATCGCGGACGCCTAACGAACGCGTGCGTAGTGGAGATATCAAGAGGTGACAAAAAGAAAAGGAAGGGATTAAAAGATCAGTTTTGATCGAGAGTCGTGATTGAGCAGTCGGAATCGAGAGTTGTAACGAAGCCGTTAAGCGAGTTAATAAACGCATTATTAAACAAAACGCCGAGTATTTCTTTGGCACCCTACACGTCCTACCACCTCAGATTCATCAGTCATACTCAGACCTATTTATTTATCTACCTTGTACGTTTATGACATAGAAGAATCCAAATTTGTATGGAACTTTCAAAATGTATGCAATGTGTTTCTTCCTCTTTACAAACCAATTCTGCTTAACATATAAAAGTAAATACTCGAAACTTCTTGAGTTATTCGCCGTTAAAAATTGTTTCTTACATTTCTGCAATCCAGGAGAACCCTTGTAAAATCTTGAATTGAATACAAACGAGTTTAACATGATAATATTCTATATGGATTACAAAGAGCAAAGAGATTATACAATATAATACAATAAAATTTGATTAGATCATATATATACTATAAGCAGGAATTATAAAAGCAATATAAAAAGCAACAGATTCTAGAGATTTTAGTAAAGCTTGTAGAATCTACAATGTGCGAGTAGATTATACTAAACTAGACATTACAACATTAAGTTCAGGGATGCCCGGTGATCCCACAGGTTCTACACAGGGCGCCAAAAGTTTCAGGGCATCAAGGATTTCAGAGCTTCCATAAATTCTAGAGATTCTGAAGGGTCCAGAAGTCCAGAGGTTCCAGAGATTTTAAGGATCCCAGATGTAATGCGGAATTTGAATAATTTCACGGATTCCAAACATTCCAACGATTCCATTACGTCCGATAATCCAAGATTTTAAATGATCCATCTCAATTTTGAACATTCCTGAGAAGTTATGTTAGAGCACTTAGAAACCCTCAGAATTCTGAAGTACCTAAAATCTCATCTTTCCTAAAATTCATTTCAGCTCTCAACTATCTGAACTCTCGTAATCTTGAGGAACTTTGAAACATTCAAAACTTTGAACATACTTCGAAAATCACTGAATCTCGGTGTAATATAAGTAATAGAAGTTACTATCGCGTTCCATGACTTTCTACTAGATAAAATTCGATTAGTCCCGATTCATTCATACATCTAGTTTGAATTCATTGTTCCTAATTCTCGACTAATCTTCGACTGGTTGATTAATTGTCACATTTTTCTTGATAATTTATTTCTAGACAAATAGGTTCTCTTTTCCTGTATTCCTATTTCTATGTCTTCCATTCGATGTAACTATTTCCAAAAAACATATAAACAGGTTTACAGGTGAAGTTTCGGATGGCACTGTACTTTTCGTTCATGTGACATTTTTAAATAATAGATTCAAATATTCTACATCAATGAAATATCAAATATGTATAACTCTTTAAACCAAGCACCTTTTATCACAAATATCCTTTGTCGTTTTAAACTAAACATTCCTTACTCGACCAAACTAATGATCTTGCTACCGAACACTCGACATATATATGTTATATATATAACATATCTTGTATAATGTTCGCAAAGAATACTATCGTTTCTTTAACTTTCAATCTCGATAATTCGAAGAGATATAAAAATCTCTTCGAGAACGCAGGTGACGCGAAATCAGCCGAGTATCGAGAGAAACTTGAGCCGAAACATTAAAACATGTTCGATACGAGACTAGAATTTTATCGTCGATTTCGAGAGGGAGATTAGTTAATCAAAGAGGCTAATGAGCCTGAAGAAACTTGGTGGGAAATTGAAGGTGACTTTTGCATTGGAACCCGGTTCAATAGATACACCTGTTTCGCATAGAAGAGTAGCTGTAGCGAAGTATAATTAAAACGAACCATATCTTGGAAGTACTACGAGACACTCCGAATGCAAAATAATCTAGAGGAATAAGATCTTGGAATTATGGTTTTAATTATCGTCTGAATTCGTTTTGCAAAATTTACTAACTAATAATATCGAGAAATTGACGAATTATTATAATTTATAATTACAACTTGTTAGTATAAAATCTATTAGTTTAGCTAAATGTAGTTTACATACGTACAACTGAACATAAAAAAGAATCATGAAGTTAAATATACCGATGTAGTTTTACATTTTTTCTTCCTCAAATGTTCTAACTTATGTATGCTGAAACTCGTAGTTATAAAAAAAGTTACGCATATAAAAGTTAACACAGTGTGCGTGCGATACATATTTATAGAAATACAACTCACGTTCATAATTTTGAATAATTAAAAAAAATAATAAAATAAAAGAGTCTCTTTTGAAGATTGTACAGGACTGTGTCTATTTGAAAAACATCGAGTTGAAAAACATTGGTCAAGAATATCGCGTTATTCAATCTAGAATAGAACTTGAACATTATTTTTTATCAAAATGAGAAATCTTTTTTGAGAAATATAAATAAGCCTTTGCCATGCTTTTAGAAATTTCCAAGTAAGATCAAATCAAAGTAAAACGAAAAACGAATAGTAGAAGTATTTTACATAGGTAATACAACCGAAAGCCCGTATAGAAACGGGGTTGCAAGCTTAGCAGGGCTTTCGTGCGTTTAGTAACGGTGTAATCCTGCAACCGCGTGAATCGTTGATTTAATGTAATTTTAATGAATACGAATTTGTAAGGATTTCTGTTCGCGGTAGTATCACACAACGCATACTAATAAACGATGAAATTCTGAAAATAAATTGTTATCCACTAGACAGATAATATAGGTACTCTCATAGGATGTGGTCATTTTTCCAAATAATACTTCTCGGTTCAAAGTTACAATTATTACTTTTCAAGCAGAAACTTTAACTTAGTCAGCTGTTAATTTTCGAAAGAAAATAACTTTTAAATTAACTGTAAACTCAATTTATACTTGGGGAGTAGATGGGACATCCAATGCTTTGCAAAATATATCAAATCTGTGAATATTATGGCACATTGAAGAGAAATTCTAAGAACAAGATTATCGTGAAAACATTTATTTGGGAAAAATATTGTAAAAAGATAATTATAGTAGAATTTGTAAATATAATAGGAATTGTAAAACGATACACATTTGCGATAATTACAATAGACGATGGTTGATCAGCTGATTATTTATGAAACAAATGTATTCAAAGCTTTAGAGAAGATAAACGAGATCGTTCAGTAATAGAAAATAAATTCGAAAAACGAGATTATAGTAAAAATAAGAGAATTCTGTGATTATAAAGAATATTAATAATAGCCGCGGGTTATCCAGCTATTTGCCTGTAAAACGAATAATTTCCGAGGCTTTGCTAAAAATATTAAGTTTGTAAATAATCAAACAACGAGAAATTCAAGGAACAAGATTGTCGTAAAGTAGGAAAGAAGATATAAAATTATAAATATATAAAATTATAAAAATACTTAATATTAGTCGAAGGTTAGTCAAGAGTGGAGGCAAAGGTAAAACACGTAAAGAAGAGATCCGAGAGAGGTCTTAATCAAAAGCGGTGAAAGAAACATTCGCCGAGCACGTCTGCATAAATTATGCAAGATCGCCAGGAAGAAAGTAATTAAGAGCTCTAAAAAGAAAATTGTCCAAGGACGTAATTATCTTGACCCAGTTTCCGGTTCCAGCCTGCCATAAATAATGCAACTATCTTCCCTTCAGGGGCGAAAAAGGAACTTTTCTCCTGCAAAGTTCATATTGCGCACCAGCGATCGAACTTTCGCAGCGATTCTTTTTTTCAATATTTAAGAAACTATTGCCGTAAGCAGGAAACTACAATATAATACTTGATTTTATGACTAGCATCTTCTTTCGCAATCGAACTTACATTTCTCAACTTTCATTTTTTCTTTTTTCTTAGAAATAGAAACTTTAATAGAAATTTATTTTAACTGACTGTATACTCGTGTAATCGCGTTATCTAGAAGGAAGTTTTAGAAATTGGAGAACGTCTATTTGGAAAACTAATGTACCTTTCTCTTTTTACTAAACAACTATTTATGTACGATTTTCAAGGGGAGACATTTTATTCCGATTTAAAATAATTCAAGTTTCATTTCAGATAGCTATCATGCTGTGATGGGCTCATATTTTTATCTGAAAAATATTGGTACCTGTAACTTTCAGAAGGGGCTCTTTATTTTAATGTAAAATAATTTAAGTTGTATTTCGAGCATAATAATAATAATAGTACGATGCACTGGAATTTTCGAATAAACAAATATTTATATAAAATTTTTACTAGAGCATTTTAGTTTAGTTTCAGCTTTTTATTTTTATACTCCTTTAAAATCTTAAAACAAATCTATATCCTTATTTTTGAATTATTAAGTCATAAATGAAAATGATATTACAAAATACTATTGAATAAACTAACGGAATATTATGAAATATGAAAATATCTGTTTAGACTAAATATTTGTTTTAAAATTTGTATTAAAGACTATACTAATAAATTTTCTATTGCTTTAATATTTATACTACTAATTTATACTACTATAAAAACGCATTGTCCTTCGATCGTAATCCTATTCCAACTTAATTATCTAATTATTTAAAAATTATTTATTTCCAACCTTCTTTCATCTTTGAGTAAAACCTTCATCTTCGTGAATTTTATACGTGACAGAAAACACATGATATAAGATAAAAAGACTTTGCTAGACAGAAGCTGGAAGAAATAATAGTTGACAACGAGGAGGTTTATCTCAAACAAGACTAGTCACGGTTTAGCAGAGAACGTATTTTGTAACCGGATCAGGAACCGATGCAAGAAATGGTAGGCGTGGAGGTTTAAAGTCGTGTCAGTTATCGGAAATCTTTGATACGATGCGGAAAGCTTTGGGTAAATCAATCAAACGCTTGGCACAAAAGACAGACTGTTTTGTTTTCACGGCTGGTTAAGCTGCACGAACTCTGCTCGAATAAACCAAACTGAATTAAGCTGCCTTTTCGTCTCATTTGTCATCAACACCTTTTGTAAAACGCGACCTTTTTAAAAATTAGATTAAATAATCGTGCTTTTATTATTCTGATTCATTTTATTAGATAACGTGTGATTGTATAATCTATATATAGACCATTTATTTCGAAAGTGGCTTAACTTCTCTTCCTTTGTTTCGACGTATCGAAATATTTTTTTTTTGAAAATTAACTAGAACAATATCTTTCCTTTGAGTCATGATTGGACACATGTCACTTTTACGCCCAATACGCCAAAATTAGTGAATTGTACGGTTCATTAAATTTTAATTACTTATAATTTACATTAAATTAATATTAAATTCTTATTATTTCAAATTTAAATTAAATTAATGTTAAATTTTAATTGTTTAGAATTTATGTTCTATCGACTTTTGTTTATAAATAAGAACAGGAGAAAGAAAATACTGTTACTTCATTTTAATACAATTTACTTATTTACAGTAACAGTTGGCTTGTAAGATTAATATTAGTTAGATTCTACATATTTTTCATTTCGGATCGTTATGTGGAACTGTTTTGAAGTACTCGTGATACACTAGAACTATGTGAGGCAATAGTTGCGTCATATC
The DNA here is from genome assembly GCF_041682495.2 of Bombus fervidus. NCBI lineage: Eukaryota > Metazoa > Arthropoda > Insecta > Hymenoptera > Apidae > Bombus > Bombus fervidus. The sequence goes on from NC_091527.1 coordinate 1,058,799, forward strand.
CTTATATTTTATCACATTGCACATATATATTTCGATTATTGTAATTTGTTGTCAACATAATTCTCTTCGTAAATGATCAGTTCAGACAAGAATCCAAAGTAACCAAACACGTCAACATAAGATAAAGTGTTTATTCTGTTGGAGATGTTATTCTGTTATTTGAAATAAACATGAAAATCCCTATACTTTCTTCAATCTTAGGTTTATAGTTCAATAACAAGCCGATATAAACGTAAAGCAATGATAATTTAATAATACGTTAAATGCGATAATAATTTGCGATCATATTACTGAATCGCATTTAAATAACTTGTTTACATCCGCACGTGAAATGTTATGTGAGAAAAAGAGAATAAAATTATATTCGCTATCATTTGTTTTTTTATTATTGGTGTCTCGGATGTTTGAACAGACTACAGATTATGATATAGACAATGTATTTACACCACTTTCAAAGTAAACAAATAAAACAAAGTACACCGTATATCACTCAATCTTGAAGAAAAGAATGCATTTACACGTGTAGATGTTAAAGAATTAAGATTATGGGCGGAAGAGAAAATTCTCAGAAATTCTCAGAAATGATGTACACATAAAATACAATATACACGGAAACTCTATAAATAACAATTTTACAGTGGCAGAAATATTTATTGAGAAAAAATGATCTATGCAATTAATGCAACAAACAAATAAAAAACATGAAAGAGAAGAATTACATGTTAATAATTGACCTTCCTATCTTTCCTACCTTTTCCTATAAGATTCCCTATCTTAATTTTATAGAATGCCGACAATAATAACTTCCATCGTTCTCAACTTAACTCCCAGAAAAAGCTGCATTAATAATGGGACCAATACATTTACTCAATACACCGACGTATCCACTTACACTCAACAGATTTGAGCAAAGTAGGCGAAGAAGAAAGTAAAATAAAAATGAAGAGAGTAAAAAGAAAGAATAAGGAAGAAACAGAAAAGTATAACTCTAGCTTTTTCCTCTTAAACATCATCAATTATCTCCGATTATACTCGCGAAAGCATAAAAGGAGGAGACAAGGATGAAGGGAATGGAGACGGAAGGTCAACGGGTGGAAACGGATTTGCAGGCCTAATAGATCACGGCTTAGCGAATTGCCGCGAGTGGATCGAACCGTAGGCAAGTGAAAAAGTAAGCCGGAATAGCGTCAGAGAGGCGGCGAATCTCTGGCGGTATAATGAAGAGGAGAAACGTGAAATGGGGGTTGGAAACGCGCACGGGGGCCTCAGCGAGCGATAAGTCGCGGAAAACGAACTAATCAAGGCATTAATCTCCTTTACGTGAGAAGGTACCGTGCTCGCGCGTATATATGTAAATGAATCTAATTCCTATTCTCGTCGGTGGCTTCGGTGGAAAATGGTGGCGTCGTAAAAATGTAAATCTTACTTTGAATAATATTCCCCGCTCTCCTCGTCTCTCTGTGCGTGTCTTCGAGAGCTATGGCCATCAGAGAGAGAGAGAGAGAGAGAGAGAGAGAGAGAAAGAGAAAACACGTACGAAACTATAAAAAATAATATAAAAAATAGAGATGAGTAAAAAGTAAAGATGTAGAAGAGAAGGGAGTGATAAAGGAAATGGAAGGGGGGAAGGAAGGTTTAATGTAAAGAAGGGGAAGAAAATGAGAATTAGGCAGTGGATAAAGGGAAGAAATAGCGAAGGTTGTGATGAATGCAAATAGAAGAAAATAGGAAGAAAGGGGGAAAGAAGGTAGATATAATAGGACAGTACGATTTATAGTTTTTAAAATAAAAAGAAAAGATAAGAAACGTAGATGAATTGAAGCAATATTAAAATATGAGATACCTAAACACAGGAGAGCAGAGGAATGTGACAATACAAACGCTATTTCTTTTTTTAATTTCTCCTAAGATTTGCATTGTTCATGTTATTTTTGGGGGGGGGGGATAAATGAACATATAGAAATGTGTCATTTGTGTTTTGAGAATCGAGTTTTAGAAACAAATCGCAAGAAAAGAACGTCCAAGAAAATCATTCCGAAGCTCTTCGTAAAATAAAGAAAGTTCCTAAAGTGTAAGAAAATGAAGCGTGTATCCTTTAATTAGCGTAAATAAACACGGAAGAGAAGGAAACACACAAAAAAGGATCAGCTGGAAAGGAAATCGCAAGGAAAGGGCAAGTATCGACTGAAGAACGAGGGGTTGAAACGGCAAAAACCAATTTGCGAGGAAATTAAATGCAACGCGGGCAAAAAGGAGGCAGGAAACATTAAAGTAGAGTAACGGAAAAATGTGTGCAACGTTGAAGAAGATGAACGCATAATGAATAATCAACGGAAAGGCAATAGCTCTAGGGGATGAATGCATCAGCAGCCCACTTTAACGACCTTTGCTTCAACCATCCTATACCCCTTCGGGCAAGTTTTCAATTCTGTTTACTATATAAACCATCATTGTTATACCGTACTGCAAATGAATTCTATTAAGATGAAAGATATTCTGTTATCAGTTTTATTATTCGTAACTTGCTTACGATATCGTTATTTGAATACTGTTCGATAATGCAATACAACAATTTAATCATACTTCCTTCAAAAATTATCATTGTGTGAATTTTCTGAAATTTTACTAAATTAGTTGTGTAAAATGTCGTCCAAAAATAATATACAGCAGTTTAATTGCACTTTTCTTAAGAATCGTAATTATTTTAACTATATGAAACTATCCCTTTTATATTAATTTCTAATGTTCTATATCTCTACCTTAAATGTTATATTTTGTGAATATATTTTATATTTTAAAAACTTCTTCCTTCTTTAAGAAATTCATTTTTAGATCTTAATCCAAACCTAAACAGCTTAGGTATACTTCCCTTTTTATTTCCTCTTCAAATGTTATTCATTCTGCAATGATGAAAAAAATTATTCTCACAAAGGGACAAATTTTTCCTACTACGCTATTTAACTTATCCTAAATTTTTCTAATGACATTTAAATCAGCAAATTCTTCATCAACACTTAATTATTAATTCGCTATCTTTCATCAATTCTTAAAAAATATTTTCCTCAAATTTCTTCCTCGCTTGTTTTAAAAGTCGAATTTTTATACAGGCACAAAATATTGATCGATTTATCGTTTGCCTGACGATCCAGGTCAAGTATCGCGTTCTGTACAAGACCAGCAGATGTCCTAATACTTACAAAGAAGGATATATATATCCAGTCTTTCCATCCTTCATTCAAAAGCACGCCGAAAGTACCTCCGCAACGTTTCTTCCAGACATTTCGCTGTAACTCGAGGCACCCTCGCACCGAAAACGTCATTCACCCCCGTTGGAAGAGTTTATTCGACCGTAAGAGTGAACGTGTCAAAGAACGATCGAGCAAGAAAGCAAGATGCAGAACATGAACAGGCAAAAAAGACGTCTACGATTTTACGTGTGGCGTTCGTGCGAAAAGAACGTTCCCAATAGAGACACTGGTTGGCGATACGGTGACGCAATTCGTTCGATGATGATGCACGCTACACGGTACCTAAAAGAAACTCTGGAAGTCAACCAGATGAAAAAAGAAAGGACAAAAGGACATGATATAAGAACAAAGAGAGAGGGAATTACGACGAGGCCGAGCGTAAACTGTCAGCGTCGGAAAGGATGATAAAAAGGAGGAACAACGGGCAATAATCCGGCGACAGAAAGAACGGAAGTAAAAAGGAAAGTGTCCGAGTAAACTTGGAAACATTCGTCGCATAAAACCGCTGGGTACACCGGAGTTAATCAGGGAAGAAGGTAGCGTGGTGGGGGATTGGACAAGTAGGAAAAAAGTAACAGGAGCGTGAAGGAATATCAGTCTTCGGTGGGAGAAAGTTGTGTAATTAAAAGAAGAGAAAGAAAAACGTAATTGGAGAATGGATACGACAATGTTTAGGTCAAATGTGCACGAACGCGCACATACATTAAAAGAGGGAGAGAAGGGGGGGGGGGGAGAGAGAGTGAAACAAATAACAGTACAACCGTGTTACTGAATGGTTGGATCAAAAGAATTCAGACTAGCAGAGGGTTGACAGCGTTCAAGCGAAAGAATTTCGTGGTTGAAAGTAACGTTGCTAGTACAACGAAGAAAAAAATGGAAAAAACGGTGATCTAACGATGGATATTTTACTAGAGGATAAGCTTATTTTACATTTGAGACTGGTGTCTAGCAAAATCGAATCGATGTTGACTTGGTGGTACGGTGAAGAATAACAAAGAGCGGCAGAGGACAGATAAAGATAACCCGCGTGGGAGACAGGTTACAGAGAAGGGTAGTTAGGTATGTATAAAGCAGCGTTTCTGAGGGACGTTTTGGTCGCATTAAATACAAGCTATAATGCGTGGTACCGGGCATATCTTCTCTCTCTCTTTCTCTGTCTCTCTCTCTCTGTCTCTGTCTCTGTCTCTGTCTCTCTCTGTCTCTCTCTGTCTGTCTGTCTGTCTGTCTGTCTGTCTCTGTCTCTGTCTGTCTCTGTCTGTCTCTGTCTGTCTCTGTCTCTGTCTCTGTCTGTCTCTGTCTGTCTCTGTCTCTGTCTCTGTCTCTGTCTGTCTCTGTCTGTCTCTGTCTCTCTCTCTCTGTCTCTGTCTCTGTCTCTGTCTCTCTCTCTCTCTCTCTCTCTCTCTCTCTCTCTGTCTCTGTCTCTCTCTCTCTCTCTCTCTCTCTCTCTCTCTCTCTCTCTCTCTCTCTCTCTCTCTCTCTCTCTCTCTCTCTCTCTCTCTCTCTCTCTCTCTCTTATTTTCGAGCTCTCTCATGCGGCGTTCTAGCTTCCCTGTATACCACTTTGAAAATGGCTAGCCGAATTTTTCGTATTCCGCTCGTTTTTGGGGTAAAAGAGTGTCGCATAAAGAGGTACGTAGAAACGTCTCTTTTTTCGAATCATAAATATTTTATTCGGTATATAATGTTCTTTACAAATCACTGTATTACTATGTATGTGGGTTTTGATCGTTCGAGGTCAGTTTCCTAGAGATTATTTAGTTTATGATAGAATTATTGCTTGAACAAAAGTAGTCTAAATTGAAATTTTTTTATATAAAATTTGCAATTTGATACATCATTTTTGGCATTTAATATATCCGAAATCATGAAAGGTTCACATTATTTTCGTTTTGCAATTATAAAAAACGTGCTGGTATTTTTGATGAAATTAATGTTTATTTGTATTAACATGAAAGCATAAAAAATCTGGAATCACTGTATGTTACATAGAAATTAAGAAGATGTCAGCTTAGAATTCATTCACCTCGGAATACCGTTTCGTGAAAAATTAGTTGAAACAAATAATGCTATTGCTGATATCTCTGGAATTAATCTTGAATAATTGGTAGAATTAGTGAAAGATTTAATATGTGAGAGAATGAGAAACTGATTCACTATTTTTGATTAATAATATATTTTCATCATATTATATGAATTATAAACATGTGTATAGTAGGGTATATTTATTGAAATATATTACAAGTTGATAATACGAACGTTATAGAAGTGGACGGTTTTTTAATATGACATAGAAAACAGTTTTCTATTCTGGCAACAAAGAGGACGTGTCTTAAAAGTTCAGACATAGACAAGCGCCTCCTTTATTTACGACTTCTTATGCACCGTTGCTAATATTACTCAGATCGGCCGATCAAAAATAGAGGAATATCATACGTGACGAGACATACGGAGTCTGAAAAGCTTCCAAAAGAGTTGTACACACTGGAAATAGGAAAATGGGAGGAATGGTAAAAACGAGACGTACGCTATCAGTTAAATATTTGGCGATATTCTTCTTTAAATATATTTGATAGATATTGTGACAGAAAATTTATTAAAAAATTAGTTTCTTACTTTGACTACGGAATCTAGCCTTTTTGCAATATTATGTAAAATTTTTCTTTCTTCCTGTTTCTCTCTTACTCCACTTTTCCCACCTACTTTAAAAACATAAAAAAAGAATACTGTAATTGCCGCGAATAAAAAATTGAAAAGCGAATAACATTTTACACACTTCCTTTATCCTAGCATCCCAATATCCAATATCCCAGTTAGAAGAAGAAGAAAAAGAAAGAAAAACGAAAGAGTTGCACCCGGGCAATATCACACAGAATTCCTCTTTCCCCTTTTCTATCTTTTATCCTGCTTTCTCACCTATTTTGAAGACATAAAAAGGAATACTAAAGTGACCAAGTGTGAAAAATTAAAAAATGAATGCTTTCATACAATATGTCTCCCCAAGAAAAGATAGAAAACGAAAGACAGAATAAAAACAAGAAGAAGGAAAGCTCTACTGGTAAAAAAAAAGAGAGAGAGGAGGAAATACAGCTTGAAACATCGTAAATGGGAACGCTTGACGGCAGGTATGAAAAGTGTGTGGATTTCCGCGGGAATACAGGTCGGTAGAAAATAAAAATAAGCGAGACAGCACCCGGGATAGAACAGTGAAGAGGGTAGTTATATAGGCGTATAGCTTGGCGTCTCAACGACGCCTTCATCCCTTTAAACGTTATCCGTAACGCCTACACACCCTGGAAGGCCGTTCGATGTTTCTCATGTTTACGCCAACCGTCTTTCTATTTTCTTTTTCTTTTTTTCTTTTTTTTTTCTTTTTTTAGAAGGGAAAAGACTCTTTCATGAATGGTGAGAGTTGTAAGACATTTGGAAGCAGTAAGTGGATGTTTCTTACTTTTCTGACCAAATCGTAGGAGCATAATTTACAATTGAAAATAAAAAAACTGATTAATTAGTTTATTGTCATAGTGTAGGAGCAACTACACGGGAAGAATTAACGTAACTAATTATTTAGTAAACTTTAGATATTCTTCAGAAAGGATATTTACTATCTACTATCAACTTACTTAGCATTAGTATAATAAAGTATTTTATATAAACTTACTTCAAAGATATTTAATACAATTTACAAGAAATTTGGCAAGAAGTTTTATGCATCGATGTTGAATTTTTATCAACATACATCACGATGAAATTGTGCGATGAGAATCTAGACATTTCTTTACTTATCTGTGATTATTTACAGTAGAAATAAAGTAACTACAATTTATTCTTCGTATTCTCTATATACGGAAGATCTGCTACCACACATACATACATACATTCAGGTTGCGTGCAATATTTGCGTAAAATTCGGTAACGAAGTATTTAGAGCCAAGCTTCGTATATTTTCACTTGTAGATCGTTTTCTTACAGTTTGACCGAACAAAGTAGTAGAAAAACATTTCGTATACGTTGGAGAGGAAAATAGAAGGGATTGAAATAAAAAGGGAGGCGGACAAACAGAAAGCGATCTAGTGGGGAGAAAGAGTGCGCAACGAAGATAGTAATTTGAAAAAATGAAAAATAATATGGATATTGAGTGAACGAGACTGGAGATACGAGAGGGAAATGTAATGAGGGACAGCGAACAAGGAAATAGGGGTACCTAGAGAGGAATGAGAAATATTTGATTCTTGGAATATTGAGGAACGTGCAGAGGGTGAAGCTGAGTAAAGTGTGTCCGTAATTTAGAGAGTAAATTTGATATGAAGAAGGAACAGAGCTTTCTTAGTATTATTGGTGGAATGCTGGAACGTAATTATTTTCTTGTGAACTTTCAGTAGAGAATTCTGCTTGTTTATAACGGAATCCGTAGCAAGTTAATGATTCCAACTGCTAGTATATTTAGATATATTAAATAACTACTATTTGTAAAATATGAAATTGGAAAATTTTATTTTTATTCTTTGTTCTACAATGCAGATTCAAGGAATACATTTCTTGTACTCTGAAGCCCTATAAGTACGTAATGACTTTCGAAATTTTATTTCAAATAAGTAATACTTACAGCAGGGCTCGAGTATTAATTTTAGATCTTGAAGCGTAATTTAATCTAATCATATCGTTGAGATAAATGTTCTGTGTAAATAAAAACTGTTACATAAGAATAGCACTTATTGTATCTTATAAGATGTAATATCGGAGCATTTTTTGGAGGAAGATTTTTATTAATGAGCAATTTAAACTTAAATAATACTACATTTGGATTGGAAACTTTGTCCATTGTATAACATCGTATGTACGTGTAACATGCACACTTACCACTAAGTGTGAACTTGTTATTACAACGATCATTTACTATACGCATCGATCATTACTATATGCATATAAATATACCAACTGTGCGGAAACTTATAAACTCGTAGTACGTGAATCTCAAAGTCAGTATCCCGCGCAATATCCCCTTTATTCAAACGTTTCTTACGCAATTTCGCTTCTCCGCCCGGTTCTCCCTTAGCGATCCAACTACTTTAATCATATTATAACGTTAGAACCCTCGGTCAACCTCCTGTAAATCATCCAATAAAACAATAATAACATCAGTTACTTCGAAAACAAGTAGCGTTTTTCATTGTGGATAGACATTTCGAGGAAGAATTGTGCTATTCTTACCGTATTCGAACGCGTAATCAACGTAATCAACGTAACCACGAAAGATAGGAATTTACGAGCGTAACGTGAGATCCGGTCGAAAAACGTGTCTCAATACGCGCTCGATGAGGCAAATTGCGATTTTCGAGGGGAAAAAAAGTTCTTCAAGTCGATTCTCCAAGATTGGTGGAGCAAGAATGAAGATCGATCGAAGAAATAAAAGGGCACATGCAAGGGCTGGCTGAAGTACGCGAGGTCACCGCGGAGGAAGAATACAACGGAGGATTTCTACACTTACGACGAAAAATGAAACGTGCAGACTATTTTGAAAACCCGAGTGCTCACGGCGGTTTGCGAGAGAGTGGAAAGAAATAGGGTGGAAAGAATGGAAAACAAGCCGCTGCGTAAATTAAAGGTGCTAGGTATGAATACACGTAATTAATGATGGAAAAAAGGAAATGAAGTTTGTGGATATGCAAGTTGAATGGTTAGTTAAAGGGCGACGAAGTATGTTCATGTAGTACGTGGTTCTAAAAATGGAAAGTGAAACGGTATTCAAGAGAGCAGATGGCTCTAAAATTCGATATTAATTATGGAAGAAGAGGGACGTGTATATTTACTCTTCTATCGGAACGTTAAATGAACATAGATAGAATTTGTGATCTATAGGATTGGAGAATAAGTATATTGGTGTAAGAAGTATTAGAGTTTTGAATGTTCCAAGATTAATTATACATAGATATTTAAGGAACCTAGAAATGATATCGAAGCTGGAAGCCTCTAAATGGCAAAGAAATATATAAACTATATTTGTGATTCGTCGAGTTTCGATCGCATTGTCACAAATCTAAAAGAGTCTACCCTGAGAAATTAAATTGGGATATTCACCGAACATCGGAACAAAGCGTAACGTGCTGATAACATGATTGGAATTCGAAGAGTCACAAATATGTCATCTATTCGTGAAAGATGTTTTAATTCTAAATAACACAAACTCACTAAAATACCAAATACTACTGAATTACAACTACGTCAAGCGAACACGAGCCGTGCAAAAAATCATCAAAAACACAAGAAAGACTTTTAACATAAGAAACCCAAAATGAACCACAATGCAGAATCCAGCTAAACGAATGAAGAATAAAAGCGGTTATGGAAATCAGCGTATATTGCAGCACCATAAAGTGGTGACATCTAAAGCGATGATTCCCAGGGTGCTGGAGCCGCGTTGAACACAAACGACCGCGGGATCCATGTCGAAATATTGTAACCCATTTGCTTTCACGTGAAACCATAGTCTCTGGTATGAACACAAGACCCGTTTCCATGCGACATCGACTAGAGACGAAAAGGGGAAATTGCTAGTAGTGTCTTTGCACGGGCGGACCGGTCTGTGACGTTAATACAGCTGCCACAAAGTTTCGTGTAAAGCTGCAGGCTGATTGCAATGGCTTACCAGAAGAAAAGGACGAAGACTTGCCCAGGATTATTCGAGCAGATGAAGTTTGCTTTTGATTCGTGGCTGCAGGAAGATTATCTACCGCGTTATAACTACAACGTAGCTCTTTCTTTTTCCTTCTTCTTTTCTTTTTGACGAGACAGGTTCAGTCGCGAATCGTGATTTTTAGCGAAATCTTTGTGAGAATAGTTCTATTTTCTATTCATATTCTATCGATGTTCTTATTTTTTCTTTTACAACTCTTAACTGCTATTCTATCGAAGTATTAAGTAGTACTGTGACAAATTATATTTGTTCAAATTTTACTAGAACTTTCTATACCTGGTTTACATATGATCGATCTACGTGTCTATATGGTGAGCTTCTGTAATGTATCTATTTTTGAACTTTGATGAGACTATAATTTACCTTGATCACGTGCCTTAATGATGTCACGTTTACGCTATTCTTGTACATTATTTGATTGGCTGAGTATCATAATGACGAAATGATTAAGTAAAGTTTGAAGATTTTAACATTTTTTTGGAGTTTATTGTAAGTATCTGTTGACCGAAACTTTTCAGTTTTATAGTTATCATTTTTAGTTAAAAACGAAGATTGATACTGTGATATAAGGAAAAATAAGCTGTTCAAGTAATTTAATTTTAAATTCGAATTAAAATTTGTGGCTGGCTTTGTTCGTGAATAATTGCCTCGAGTAGGTCCAAGGAAAAGGAACACGCAAGTTCTAAATCTCAATAACAGCGACAAAGTCACGCCCTCGTCGTAAATTCGGTCCACGTCGCGGTAACGCAACCCATGCTTGATATTTGAAATTTTTATCGTATGGAAAACGAATTAAGCTCCTTACCACGAATCCTACTAACCTGGCAAGCACTCCTTATCATAACAATGAGATGATGAATAAATAGGAATATATAATAAAGATACGCAAAAATATATAGAAATGTGGTAAGAAATAGAAGAAAATCTGTATTTTTTTTTTTTTTTTTTTGTAGGAAAAATACATATATGCGTGAATATTTAAATATTTTACATAATTCATTGTGATATATTCTGCCGTGTTAGTTCAAATAGGCGTATCTGACGAAAAGCTGGTTTTAAGAAAAATGACTTTTAGTATTCAATAACTAGGCATCGATTTTATACACGTCTGAAATATATCTAAACTGTTATGTCTTCAGTTTCACTGCAGATACGATTTTCTTATTTAACATGCATAGAGATAAACTATTTCTGTGCTACCTGGCAGAAATGCTATTTGATTTAAGTGGAAGTTGCTGATATGCCTTTTTGACTTAACATGGGATTATACGGGGTATTACATGGGAGGATACTATGTTATAAATAACGTACGCGTATGTTTCTTTAACAAATAAATATCAAAAGTTACAGAAAATATTTGCACACCACTATATTTATCACAGCACTTACGTGCTAAATAATTACCTGCAAGTATATTAAATCTTGCACCTTTCCTCGGTATTCTCACTAGTAGGATGCAAATTTTTATGCATTTATAGGAAATTTGAAAGTACACAATTATATAGAAAGAACATATTATAAAAAAATAAAGTATATAAAGTATAGTGCTTTAAAATTTAACGATTTATTTAAAATAAAACAATTTTCTATCGAGGTCTTATTTTTTTTAATTATAGTCTGAACAATATGAATTTTAAATAAAAATCCGTAGTTCGTTTCTTGGATTGCAAAAATTTGAAAGTATGAAACTAAAATGTAAATCCAGATAAAAAAGAGGCTTAATTGAAAAATAAGAGTACATGCCAGTACTTTTTTTAGTCACCGCACGTTTATCACGAAGTGGTTAACACTGCTCAACGAAAGCCAGAGAGCTCGGCCACAATCGACAACCGTAACAACTAATATTTCTCCATTTTCTGCGGCTGTACACCGATTTCTACAACAGCCTTCATCGCTGTAATTCGCGATTTTCCGTACAGCCAGAAGAGAATACGGTTTTCCCAGTTTTCCACATGCCCGCGGCCACATTCCATTACGAAAACGGTCCACGTGGAAGACTACCGGTCGAGACAGTTATACGAGAACGATATTACCGATTCTTAGCACGAGCCAGCCACAGAATAACGTGTCTCTCGTGTGTATAACTGCCATTGACCACGATCTTTCTTTCCTCGTTGTTGTTTCCCGTTTTTCTGTCTGATTCGATAACAATCACGAGCGATGAAATTGAATTGAACAGAAGCATAGCACAATAGAAAAGTTTATTTCACCCCCTTTCATTTTCAGTTTGCTCGATGCTCGCATGCAGCTCTCAATTTGGTTGTAATCGACGAAAACTAGCTGACTCTCTTTGAGGTTATCGAATTTGTTTAACACGGTAGTCGTTGCTACGCTCGTCAGCCACGTTGATAAATTTCTTCGAGTGATAAATAAGACAAAATGAATATATATAATCTTTCTATCGTTAAACTTTATATATATAGATAATATATATAAATAAACTTTTAATTATTTATTCCATCGACGTAGCAACAAAATTCAGTGAATGTAATTTTTTATAATTATAATTTTTAATTATTTATAATTTATTATATATATAACAAATTATAAATTATTTTATAAATATAATTTTTGTTTATAATTGTATGTATATTCATTTATTATATATGTAAAGTATAATGATAAAAAGATAAGATAAATTTCATAAACCAAAACCCACGTCGGTGTATTTTCTTTTTCATTCGTATCTTGGGGCTTAATTGCAGTATAAAGTTTATAATTATAAACAAAATAAAAAAATTACATTCACTGAATTTTGTTACTGCGTCAATGGAATAAATAATTAAAAGTTTATTTTTCCAATAAAACTGTGCTTTACAATATTTCTTTAGCCTTATGAGTTTCTCTAGCGAATATAGTTATATATTTCTGAGCATCGGAAAGATGCATTTACACACATAGGTACATATCGTTGATTATCGTTTTTACTTTTCATTTTCGTTTTGCTGCTTTTGGCTCGCTCGTTTGCATCTTCACTGTTTCTATTTACACTCTCACTTTGTTCATTTATATCACCCCTTTACTTCCTTTCGTCTGCAATCTCGATTATATTTTTCCTTTCTTTTTTCTTACTACTAGTAGTAGTAAACACTTTGCTATGATACAAAATTTAATATATTCGAATGTAATTAATTATTATGTAAATACTGTAATACAAGATACGGCGGTGTGTAAATACTTTTCGCAGCCATCGTAGATATTCTAAAACTATGCGACTCGCACGAACGCCATCAACTCCATAAATTAAAGTGCATAGAAGAATGCATTTCACGACCAATGACAAATATTAATCTTAAAAATTTTCTTTATTTGTGCCATCTCTTTATTACACATAAATTTATAAACGCGAAATCTCCCTGCCGGGATGTCGAATACTAATTACGTAGGTGGATAATGCGAAATTGATAACTTTATAAAAAGTAAAATCGATCAATCTAGCTTCTAAGCTCATAATGTTTTAACATACTTTTTACGCAAGAAACTGAACTCACACAGAACCCAACTTTCGCCGCAACAATATTACTCTCATTCTACCAAATATTGCACGTAATTTAATTCCTCTATCGTAACACTCGCTTCGATCACAAATTCATCAAATCAAACCAGCCCCTAAATCATCCTCCACGAGCCATCATATATACACCTAATAAATAAAATCAACGTAAACCAAATCACCGCTAATCATCCTTTAGCATACTAGCGCATATCTCACCTCTCCGTTGAACAGAGTCAACAAGTCACAAAACCAGTGACAGCGAACGTCCATCATGGTTAGATTGGACGTCATTAGTGTCTTCGCTTGTTTCCAGCTTGTGCATTCCGAGCTGGATGTCTGACCGGTCGTTGATCGTCGAACAATATTCATGATTAGCGAGGCCAGGGGTCCAGATCCGTCACACTACAGCCTACGATTCTTTTCTAATAATTGGTAGGTGGATCGAGGATTGAATGACGGCGTATGATATTCTCCCGCGGAACGAGGCCTTCGGATCCATTCAGACACTGCATATCTCATTCGAGGGAATTATGCAGTCTATTGTTAGTGACGGGCAACCAAGCGTCTCGCGCCGTCCAATCAAGCATGAATCATCCGGTTTCAGTTTCCTCCTGCATCTATTACCCGACGCTTGTCAGCCGACTAATTTGCTGGTTAGTTCACTCGCCGCAATTATAATCGACCCGCGTACGATCCACACGCGTGTCGATGTCATTGTACCATCGACTGTCTGCGAATCTCGGATCTGTTCTCTTAAAATGAGGCACTAATCAAAGGGTTTGGCAACGATAAGGCGGTTATATTATTTAAATTGTATTTATTAGATAAGTTACAATGTACAAGTTTCTTCCGACCAAACGTTGTTAGTAATGATATATAAATATATATCATTAGAAGCATTTTTAAAGAATTGTAACAAAAAGACGATGTGCGAAATGTGACGTTATAACACGGATATGCGTTACTATCCTAGAAGGTACGAATTGATCAGAAATATTTATATGTAGTAATAATCAGGAGGCATCGTAATACTTCTATCTCCAACTACAACTCCATTACAAAATGTTCAGAATTTCTGTCAATGTAAGATGGGCAGCAGTAAAAAATTTCATTTATTCATACTTTGTACCGTAGTAACGCTATGGATATAATATCGTTGTTTTGTTATAACCTATCAACAATGCTTTCAATGATACATTATATTCACATGATATCTTTTTCGTATCTTGACCTTTAGAAAATACCGATAACGTTTGGTCAGGAAACACCGAGACTCCCTGTATAGGGTCATAAAAGTGTACAGTTCTACAATTTTGAATTTTCATTAGCACTGCTACGAGTAGACTGTGGATTCTTATGCGATTATATTTGTATATTTTTGTAAACATAATTTAAAAAGATGGAATCTAGATATATACTTTGTTTTTTTGTCTGATCCTTAGGGAAAGTGAGAGGCTGGACGTTTTGTGGAAAATTGGAGGTTGCATCGAATTTCAGGAATTATATATTGCTAATGACTGGTAACTAATGGAACGCGATAGTGATTAGTGGAATTATATTCGATATTCATAGAGTTTATCGCGTATTTCAGGGGCATTGTTTTACAGTGAATGCATGATTGGTAAATACAATGGCCCTTTGAAGGGCTTGCGTGAAAAGGGAAGATGTCGAATGAAAAGTGGGACGCGATCGTGCTTTTAATGATATACTCACGTGTGAATGGGAATTTCAATCGTGTCATATAGTTTGATGGATGTGATTGCTTATTTGTTTTCTGTATAATTTTCTGTTTTAATTAGCAATATTTGATCTCATCGTTTCGATATGTATTTGTTTAATAATTTCATTAGTAGCTTTTAAATTGAAATAAAAAACATGTTTCTCTGCGAACAAGTCTCCCAAACAAGTTTGGGTGTGCAACTCTTTTAAGCAAAAGTAGATAAAAATAAATGACTCGATATATCTCCAATATATAATCAATTTAAAAAGGAATATTGATTATAATATGTATCGAATGAGATAAATCTATTCTCAATTTCTATTTGTTTAATTGAGTCCATAAAAATACCAATTTGTATAAACACCCGTAATCAGTAACGTAAAAATATCTGTAACGGATAAAAACACTTCCATCCTTTTTAACCACTCTTCCTACCTCATTCCAAAGAAATAACCAAACGAATCGAAAGCACGATAAGTGGCCCGAACAGTTACCAGGCCGTTAATTGCACCATTTGCAGGAAGTAATTAAAACGCAGCGATAAACACTCTCGATTTAGCGGTCCCATTATACTAATGAAAAATACGTGGCGTTAAGTGTTTCACGGAAATTACCCGCCAAAAAGCGCCAAAAAGCATCGCGGGACATATTCGTTTCCCCCGATATTCTCACATTTCAATTTACTCATCCCCCACCTACGAGGTGGGGATGAGTAAACCTTCCGATTTTTTCCTCCGTCTAATAAAATTAACTTGTTCACGTACGATTGCCCCGGTTAATTTTCACGCACGTAGCAATTTTCCCGCGAAAAGAAGATCCGCCCACGCGGCGATAACCACGAAATTTCATGTCGTCCAATTAGTCGCAAATCATTCGACCTGACCGTTTATTATCCGACGATTGTCACCCGACTAATTCGCCGGTTAATTCCTCCTATCCCGTAATTATGGACGATTCAACACAAATTTTCAACGTCCTGAACGATTATCCAGTTTCGAGAACTGTGATAAATCCAATTCGATGACTGCAACGTTAAAACGAACTTCCAGTCTGAACATTTAATAATCTGCTCGTGTTTTATGTTGGAGTTATAATTAATTTTTTGTGAGAAATGTGTGTGCAAGGTTTTCGTTTTACTTTCTGAAGTTCTGGATGTTAACAGGTAGACAGTCGCAATGATTAGAATGATTATGGTAACATTATCAGAGGAAATGTGAACAAATATAATACGATGAAAGTGAAGCAAAATATTCATCATCAGATCTAGGAAACGAAACAAATTTGCATGCATAAAAATTCGCATAAAAATCCTTTATCTACTTCCAATAATATTTTGATAAATTTGCTACCTATATTATACATAGATTTGATGGCGAAAACGATTGTTAACGGTACCGAGGAAACGAAAGGCAAAGGCGTGAATCCCTATATATAAAGACAGGCAGGGATTACAGGGGCGGGTACTCGTCTTTACAGCTTCTGTAAAGAGGGTTGGGTTACGACACGGCCAGGAAGGCGGCGCGTTTCCCGCTCAAACAGTGAGAATAACCAGGAAAGTTGATTGAACGGAGCTTCTTAAGGAAGCTCTTCGCTGCCATTCAACCGCTCGATAGCCGCAATCCGCGAATAGCGTCAGGAAATTTGCCTGATTCGAAATCCGTCTCATCTGCTACTCTTGTTCCTTTACTCGGATACTTAGATAGTCATCGAAATGGATTTGCTCCGTGACTACCGAGAGATGCAATCTCACGAAAGAGATTGGTGATTAGGCTATTATTCGTGCTCATTCGATGGGAATGATACGGATGTACTTTTTTTTTTATTTTTTCTTTTTTTCTCTCTACTATCACCTCAGCTTTTTCTCTCGCATCTTCTTTCGCCCTCTGGATAGGTCAGAGAAACCATCGGATTGATTCCTACATTCTTTCCATGCAAATCCCCAGTTTCCACCTTACAACGACGTACGGACGTTCTTTGCGTAAGTTTCATTGCTTCTTAGAGAGATCTCGATGGAGTCGCAGAACTTGCCTGGGAATTAACGAAGAAAGGAATATGGTGGTCACGCGTTCTTGCGGTTTATGAATAGTTCGTCGAAGGCCGGCCTGCACCAGGACGAGTTTGCTTTGTGTGGTAATTTTGCGGTGAACTTGTGCAACGCATTTTCTTGGTTTCTTAATAAAGATTTGAGAATTCAGAATAATGATGTTACGGACATATATTGTATGCGATATATCATAAACGGTATTGCGTAAGAGATGTGGGGACAGTTTTTAGGAAAGAAAATTGGAAAGAGGGTTAAAGCGTCAAAAGGATTTGTTACGCCACGAGGCTCTGCAGAGATCGTATTTCCAACCGTCGCTCGCGGTCCTCCAGCGTCGCAGATACATCCTCTTATCTGCCCGACGAAAAATATACATTGTATCGACGAGCGCATATTTGTCACCAAATAACGAGTTCTGGAACCGTCGATCTCGGACCGTTATTTTCTAACAAAGAAGTCGGCCTACGTGATCATCGGCGCGTGCGATGGCGTGATCCGAGCATATGGGGGGTCGTCTCCCCGAAAGACAAAGAGTCGGTCTAAGGAAGTCAGTCTCAATCGAACACTCTAACCGATCAGTCGCATTCGAAATCTGTAACCGATCAGTCTCATTCGACAACTGTAACCGCACAGTCGTATCCGAACAGTCTCATTATAAAATTCACACCGCATACATAAAAAATCGAGTCGATTCTCTGTAAAACATTAACTGTACCTATCACGAAACAATTTGTGACGCTTCTATTATAATTTAACTTATTGTTAAAAATATATGTCATATTAGCCTGTTAACACAGTGTTAATTTCAATTAACCACCCCTGTTATCCTAGTCGAAACACGGGGAACGACTATTTCGCGGCGTCGATTAGCCGAATCGTAGCGAGAATTTACGCCTCTCGCTGACGCGTTTTCCTCGCGACCGCGTCTCTCCGCGAACGGTCGTAACAGGATTTGTTATAGAAAATAGTTACTATCAATTTTTGTTATTATTTATACATGTAATACACTTAAACTTCCATAGTTTATAGTATGCCATTTAAGCCTCTGTATGTTTTCAAAGCTTCGTCACACGATTCCATTAGATGTTATGAAAAATTAAATAAAAATGTGAAAAATTTTCACTACATTATGCAACTTTCATTGACTACAACATTTATGGTTAAACTCAAATATAGAGTCGAATAGGTGTCATGATGATGTTTATATTGTAATTTGAATTAATTACATTATGTACATGATAGCAAGCGAATAATGAAATAAAAGTATTTTTTCCTTACTTTGGATGCAAGTTATTTTTAGCTCACTTTTGTCTATTACACTGCATTATAGTCCACGTTACTAAAAACTAACGTTCCTTATTAAAATATTTTCTCAACAAAATATAAAAATTCGATATTTTTTTATTGATATAACTCCTTGTCCTTACCTATAATGATTGATTTCAATTCTGACTTAAAGGTAATCACTCCTAAATAGTGAGTGTGTATTTACAGCAATCACTCCTAAATAAACAGATCCGATCTCATAATTAGGGCACGTATATCTCCCACTCCAGTCGAACGTTTTGAGACGTACGTTTCATTACGCGCCAAATCGATTTACGGTGTCAATAAAGAAAAAATCGAAAATAAAGAATTTAGCGCCGGTCGATTTAAGTTTAAACCTAAATCGAAATTCTTTCAACGGATTTCCGATTCGCCGATCGCATCTTCGTTCTCATGTTGCTAGCACTTCTCAGCCGGTCTGCCTCCGTCAAAATTCTCCGAACTTCTCGTCGGGATCGCGACGGGCAAACCAGCTCTGATTCGCCTAATGAAAGTTCTGGGAGCTGTTTCCTCCGCGACAACGTCCAACTTCCGTGCCGGCTCCTCTTTTATTTCTTCTCGATTCCACGGGACTTTTTTCCTCCAAGGAAACATCGTAATTTGACATCGTAATTACGTTCACCGTGCCGCCGCCCATTCCCCCTAACATGCGATAGAGAAATTACGGGGCAAAGCTACGGTTCTAACCCCCGATTTCGTCTCTGTGATTTTTGCATTACGACCGTGCAATTACACGAGACGTGAGCGAGCAGTTGTGCGTAACGTGTTATACATCCCTGACATCCCTGCCATTTCAGCCTTCATACATTCACTTTTCATACATTTCGTACTTTCCTTTTCTTCCATTCTCTATGTTGAGATTATTCTGCTTTGTTCTTTACTTCATCTATTTATTTTCAAACATTCTTACTATTTTACCTCCGGTTTTGTCGAAAACTCAGCGTTTGATTGTTAATACTTGCTTGAAATTTTAATTGCTGAAATTCGTTTGAATGTTTCTGTATGTTTTATATTATGTGTTTATACTGTGTTTATATTTATATTATGCGTTTCTCTATATCCTTAGGGCGTTCTTTCGTATTTTCCACTTTCTTGGTTTTCTAATTTTCTTGATCTATTGTGCGTTATGTTAAATATATTTTCTGTGGGAATTTGTCATCCACCATTAGCGTTGTTTCATTTGAATATCGAATGACTTTATGATTCTAAATTGATATATCAAGTTAAAAACAAGGTCCTGTTAGTAAAGGGTCCTCTATTCAACGACATTTTCTCAGTGATCAGCGTTGATTCTCCAAGAGCATCGAGCAATTTCGATGATATTGGATGATGGCCCGTGAGAACGCGTTGAATGGAACGGTAAACGATAAAATAGCCGTTGGTGGCTAGGCATTGATCGGTTCGATCGAGCATCCAGCAGCGATTCAAGATATACGTGGAATACCCGCGGTTAACCGTGATTCGATGGCACCCCATGAACGCTGTTTCGGCCGCGATTTAAGGCGGATTTGCATAATGAGGTATTCGTGTCGCTCTTCCCCTACCATATGTCCGCGACGACGAAATGGAATCACACGTCCTCGGATCTTTTCCTGTTACTTGCAGATTCACGTGATTCTATTCATTAATTTGAATAATTATTTTTTTCTAGAATTATTTTTATATTATTTTATATATTACTTTTTATATTATTGACACTTACGTTTATCTATATATTTAATTGTTGTATTTACCTATATAATATTTGTATGGAAAATGTCTTTATCTAAGCATTTATTATGTATATGTGTGTGTTAGAAAACAATTCTAAGAAATAAGGAAAAACACATTACTGATTAATTACTGATATATAATTTCTGTTTTTATCTAATATACCGAAACAGAATATTTTTTGAAAATCGTTCGTTAAACATTCATAGAGGATCTATCAAAAGTTCCTTGCAAATTCTTCGATGATTTGTTAAAATCTCGTTCGATGGAATTTATGATTATTACAAACTCGCGCCATTTATCAGCATCATTACACAAAGTCTTTAGTTTCTAAACGTTTGATTTATTATATCATGTCTTCGGTGTTTGATGTGTCTTGCAAATCAATAGCGATTTTCATGTTAACGTCGTGCAATCGTACGTTTGATTCTTATTTGTATCCGTGTTTATAAAATATTAATTGAAGCAAAACGATATATTCCTTTCTTCGCAGTGCAAAATACATTTATTTTCATTTTTGAAATAACCTTCGAGAATGAAACATCAAAACTGGTTAATAACTGTTTGCGTTTTCTGTTTCTGTTTCCATCTTTTTCGAAATGTTTATTAATACTTTCATTTAAAAATAAACAAAAACTAAATTGCTTTCTTTTCTAATAGAGTTATTTAAACGGTAAAATCGATTTAAGCACCATATAGAATATTTTGTCACAATTACATCTCGTAGCCTTTAAATTTTCAACAAAATATTAGTAGTCTGGGTTAATCATATTTCAAACTTGAAACAATATTGAACCACTTACCCGCATAACGTATTTGCACATTTTTTTATCGAGTTACATTGTAACATTGTATGTACAGCTGCTACCTGAAGTTTAACAAGAAACCTTCTACGAAAAACGAAGTTTTAATAATTCTATCATAAATCTTCCGAATTTGATACTTAATAATACTTGATTAACGATAAAGTGCAAATTTACTTGTGGTTTCATAAATAATCTAAATTACTCGTCTCTGAAATCACACGAATATTATGACCATATACTGACAATAGTTACTAAAAAATTTCTAATACTTCTACAATAAATATTTTTAGCACGTAATGCACCTATATCAGACCAAATATCATTTTCTTTAACATAGTCGATGACAGTCAACGACGAAACAAAATTTCGTTATTATTAATATCAAACATAATATCAACCACTAGGCAGCAAACCGTCATAAACGTCAATGTAAACGATTTCGGAAATCCAAAGATTAAGCACAGCCGAAAAAAATGGAAGAAAACTGGCACACAAGCTCGATCGTTCACCGGTACAAGCTACAGGCTACAGGCTACAAGCGGTACACAAAACCATTTATACAGATTTGTTACAATCCTCGTCGTTATCGGTTTAATGCGACCAGTTATTCCGCTTTTTAATTGTCTGGACGTAGCCAAATGAAATTCCTCGCCGTTTAAAGGTTTTTGGGGGATGGAGGAGACGAGAAACGCGATCGCCGAAAATTGAGTTTTACACGTTGAAATCAGTTAACACGCGGCTTGAACCGTTGAATTTTATTCTGCGATTCCCATCTCTCTTTGACGCATCGATGTTTTCGTCCTTTCTTTCTTTCTCCATCGATTCATCCATTCCTCCTGCTCGACTTCTATCCGTGGCTCAATTTTTCCAGCGCCTATCCCGTATATTATAGTTTATCAATCGACATGGTCGCGGATTAAGCATCCGAATCCATGGCAGCCGAATTTTTATCGGCTCACCGCAGCCACGTTGCTATTTTCCGCTCAAATATTTCGTTAGTCCTTTATAAACGCTATGATAGATTCTTATTGGAAGGATGATTGTTAACCGTAGCGTGAGACGATCGATGATTAATCCGGAAACGAATAAGATTATAAGGAACTTAACGTCACACGCGTTAATTATCTGTTGCTTTTTCCATCAGTTTTTGAAATTGATTTCATAAAATGAGTCGTGAGGAGCGTTCAGATAATCAATATTAGTGTCAATATTTAAGGTTTTCAACATCGTATTGACAATATATATCTGTATATATGTATATAACTATATATTGATCGTTAAGAGGGTCTCTTACGTACCATAATGTTGAGGATACCTCAAACGTTGACAATAATCATTGATCGCCTAAACGCTCCTTTGGGCTACCTTCAAGGAATTACTTTAATATTATTAGTTACACATTACGTGTCACAAGTTACAAGTTAGCAGGATCAATAAATAGTATTGAACAATAATAACAAGTTTGTTAATTATTAATGTAGAGAATACAAAAATGATATTTCATATATAAATATACTTGAAGAAAAATTTTGAAATTATAAAAAATCTGCACCTAATGACTTACAGTCTTAAGATATGTATAACCAATTTCTTCTGTCATAGAGAGTGATGTAAAAAAGACTACAAACAGGTGCAGTCGCACTTTCCAGATACACCGATGCACAAAAATAAGAAAAATATTACAAACAATTTAATTTCATTCTACGACACTTTTTTCTATCTATATTCCAATCTGTTTTCAACAACATTACTATCAATACTTGGTAATAATTCTGTGCTAAAAATGAAGTGATAAAATAACAAATAAAACCTCGAAGAATTTGGAATGAACTATTTTTCTTTATCGTCTAGATTCCTTAACATTTTTCTGTCAAGTACAAAAAATAAGAACTTACAACTCTTCAGAACAAATGTCGAATGAAATATACAGCATAGTTTTCGATATAATCGATTTGTCGTTTGATAATTTACATTGACATTGATCCTGTACATTCTGAAAGAATAACGACCGGTATAAAATCGTCACAATTTCAAAACTCCCGCCAAAAAGGGGATCTTCAGAAATCCGATATCTAAAAGCAACGTACAAATGAACGAACCAAGCTATTATCGAACCAAAATGAATATCTTTATTCCCCACGGGCATCTCTAGCAAACATAGTCGTTATGCAAAACGTAATCCGACAAGACTTTAGAAAATTCCTGTTCCTTCGAAACGTGCACGCTGGCAAAACTTTGGCACAGCCGTTTGATTCTAACCGGAATCTCGCTTCGCGAGGAAGAGACTTGCCTTGCGGCGTTCAGTAAACGTAATATCGGTAAGAGATCGGTCGCGATCCGCGCACGCTCGGTCGTTCGCGGCGATACGCTCGCGAGGAGAAGTTCCCGTCGCGCGGAATAAGCCACTTTGTCGACGTCGACGTGGCTCGTGCGCGGTTTAATAAAGATGAGCTTATGAAAATTTATGACGCGCCGTCCTATTGGCCCGGCAATTTGAACGTGATGATTTGTTTTATTCATGAGCGATCGTTTCAGATTGTTCTACTCACTTCTTCGTTCACCGTATGCCTGCTACTGGTTAAATAAGAAACGCGAGGAACACTTCAGGAACATGGGTGCAGACAAATCAGCATAAAGGAATTAAATTATAGCGGTGTGCGATGACGTCGTCAAGTTTTAACCTGATGGTTATACCTACAGTGGATGGCGAAAGTATTTGAACATGCATTGCAGAGAACTTTAATGTCCATATTTTACGGGTTATGTAAAACATTTTGAAATTTCATTGACACTGTGTTGAGACACGTGTGTTATCATTATATTGGTCAAATTTTAAACCAACAAGAAAATATATGTAAGAATTGGGAGGTACTTATTTCGAACTTACAGGATGTCGATAGATTCTATGCACGAAAACAACTAAAAAGAAAGTCCGTATAAATATATACCATATTTGGTCTTGTCTTCGAGTTATAGCAAGTTTTATTGGAATAATTTGCTCGTTGATGGCGCCGAAATACTACGCGAGAGAATTGAACAGGAACAAGAATGGAACAGGACAGTTAGTGGTAAAACGTCCCCAGATACGGTTTGTTTAAGAAGAAACTCGTTATAACTCGAAAACAAGGTCAGATAGGACATGTATATTTGTGTGAACTATTTTTATTGTCCCCATATGCAGAATCCAACAATTCGACAAATATGTCCCTGATTCTACGGGACATTCTGTGTAGTCCCATTGAATATCGATGATTATTAATAGAATAGTCAATTAACTGTTTAAATATTTTTGTAATTTTTTATGCAAAATTTACGTTCAAAGCAAATATCTTGTAACTCCTAACTTCTGAATAAATTTAAAAAAAAAATTACAAATAGAGTTTCAAATAGAAAGTTTGAAGTAGAAAGTCATTGCTAATTTAATCACTTAACGATAGGCAGATTTTTTCCTTTCATAATGTAACTAATAATCTTTGGACTATGAGGATCTGTAATAAAATATCGTTTACGTAGATTATTTAACAATTAACAAAACACTTTTTTTTAAAGAAAACACTTTTTCAATTGTAACATCCTTCTCATTAAACGGTATGATTTTATTGTATGATTATGATACCTTATGAAAGTTAGAAAAATGTACCGTTCATTCTACGTTATTCGACTGAAAGTGCAATTTATCCGAGGTTTTGAAGTAAATAATTTTAAACAGGCAAATTGTAAACTAGTAGAAACAGTATTCAGTGTTTTATTTATTTTTTAATAAAACGAGATCAACGGTTGTACCGTTCCGATAACCATGATCCATGGTGTACACTTCAAAATTGTGAAATATCGTGAAATTGAGAATATATATTAGAGAGAAGTTAATTTAATATTGTATTAAAATGGAATACAAAATATTTCGAATGGAAAATATGAAAAATTTAATAAATACATATATACATAGAGAAAAGGAATAAATTCCATGGAAAATATTTCCCATAGTTTTATCTCATATATATATATATATATATATATATATATATATCATCTCTCTTCTTCTCTTAATTTACATTTATTGAAAATAACCAATTTTCAAGAGATAATATTAGTAACAAGTACCTGTTTAAATAATTTTAAATTTCGTCTCGATCGTCGAAAATTCTGGATTTCTTGAAATGTCTTTAATAGCATGATGTAAAATTAATTAGCGGAAACGTATCCAAAAGCATCGTTTACATTATTAAATATTAGGTGATCCTGTATTCCTCGATTTTCACGTTATTTAATCACGAAAGAAGCAATAATTCACGTACGATATGTTATTCGACATTGTCGATTAATACACTCTCATGAACTTATACTTACAAAACGTTGCTACTTGATTAAACAAAATTTAATTACGATTAGAAAGTAAATAAACGCATTTTCTATGTATTTTATTAACGAAAGTCATAAAAATACTTGTAGAAATTCAACTAAGGTTGAATCGAAATCGATTTATGGAATATACATATTTTAATAAATATATCAAACAATGGTGTACGATAAATATCGGTACGTCAAAGATAGAATCACACGAACAACAATCCTAAAAATTTCAATTACAACATCGTATAATTATATAGTATATATAGTTATTAATTTATGATGGAATTTTTGTTTCTTTTTTAAATAATAAAAAGTAAAAATTATGGACCTGGTCGAACTGCAAAGAAAGAAGCATCATCGAACATTTTTTTTTGCTATTGCGCCAAATTTGAAGATACAGGACGTAACATAAAAACATTCAACGATATGCAACCAGTTCTAGCAATAGAACACAAAGTAAAAAGGACTCTTAGTTTCTTAAAAAAAATAGATCTTTCGCACCGCCTATACAAGTATACAAAACTGTACAAGTTCGCTAACTAATCATTTACACATTATAGCAGTCGCTAAGGTAATTGTGCCAAATTAAGCATGTAAATACTTACTAAATTTGAATATCTATATATTTATAGAATACATGTAATTGTACTCAGTAATATTTTACTTAATATAAACAATTAATAAAAGAAACGAAAAAAGATAATATAAATATACTTAGATGAAGAAATAAAATTAGGAAACCGCGAATACTAGTAATTTCCGTACGAAGCAAAATTTTATGATTTTCACCATTCTGCATCAGTCGTTTATTCTGGAGTACATATTATGTTCTAATCATTGCTTTTGTCAAATACAATTTTATTTTGTAAAATTATAGTGTCTTTTTCTATAAATTTCTTATTTCCCTGTTCATTGCAAGCGTCAGAATTGGAGATTTCTAGCAGAAACGAAAAATGTATTTCATTCATTTTATTTATCATTTAGAGAGAGAGGGGGGAGGGGGGAGAGAGAGAGAAAGTGACGGAGAGAGACGACGGGGGGCACGCTACAAAGAAAGCAAATAGGTGAAATTAACAGCAGTGACAAACTAAAGAAGATAGTACGATATCTCGCCTGTAACATCGAAAACGAAAAATGAGCTCGCGAGGTATCTGGTAGAAGGACGAGAAGAGGTCAATCATTGATTGATATTTCAGTTTAGCACAGAGTGCGGAGCAAGCGTTCGAAATTAAAATAATGTTCGCCTCTTGAAATATTAAACCGATCCGCGTCTCTAACGGTGTCCCATCAATCCTCGGATCACCCATCGTCACCCGGGAATCGCATTAAATCGACGCTCGACAACATTTTTCGGAAAAATTAATAAGCACCTTCTGACAAATTTATAGCGGCGATTAATCGTGACGTCGATTGCCATTGTGCTGCACCCCTCTTTTTCTTCTGCGCCTTCGATTCTCGTTTCGAGAATTAATCTAACGCCAGTTATTACTTTGTTAGAATTAATAGTTTCGCGAAATATTTGAACTATCTAAATTGAATAAATGAAATGACTGAAGATGTTTTTGAAAAGAAGCGAAATTTTATTGATTGCATTCTGAGCTTTTCTAAATTGCGAATATTTATGAGATTTGTCTTATATTATTTCTTAAGAGCCTCGTTTATAAGTATTAGGACATTTATGGTGTTACGCCACGAGGCTTACCGTAGGCCGTATTTCTAACCGTCGCTCGCGGTACCACAGTGTCGCAGATAGATCGTCTTATAGGATCGGCGAGATGTATACAATGTAGCGGCAAGCGCATATTTATCATCAAGTGCCGAGTTCTAGAAACGTCGATTTCAGTCTGTTATTTTATCCATACAAAGAGGTGGCACACGTGATCATAGGCGCGAACGGTGGCGTGACCCGAGGGTGGTGGGAGTCGTCTCCCAAAGAAGACAAAGAAAAGATCGAAGGGCAATTAGTCTCATTTGAAGATTCTAACAGCATAGATCGAGAGGTCTGACGAATAAAATTAAAGTCGCTAAGTCTAACGACTTACTTAAACAACAGAACCTTTGTAGTAAAAATAAATGATGCATACTCTGAAATTAAGGACATCAAGGCAGGAGTACCGCAAGGAAGTGTCTTAGGACCAATATTATACACACTATACACGGCAGATATACCAACAACTGTCAACAGTAAAACACTGACGTTTGCGGACGATACGGCCATACTAGTGAGGCATGCAAATCTAGAAACGGCCGCCGCACTACTACAAGAACACACTACAAAAATAGAAAAATGGCTGCAAAACAAACAAATAAAAGTGAACACCAGCAAGTGCAACCACATAACATTTACACTTAGAAAAGGAAAAACACCAGATATTCAACTGAACGGCGCCCACATAGCACAAACAAAGCAAGTCAAATATCTAGGAATAAATTTAGACACACGCCTTACATGGAAGCACCATATAAAATCAATAATAAACAGAATAAGTGCAAAAAGGAAGCAGATGTACTGGTTAATCAATAGAAAATCTAAATTAAGCACAATGAATAAACTAAATATATACAAAACAATAATCAAACCAATCTGGACATACGGAGTCCCATTATGGGGGACGGCAGCAATGAGTCACATAAGCAAAATAGAAATAGAGCAAGCAAAAATTTTAAGGACAATAGTTAACGCTCCATGGTACGTCAGAAATGAAGACCTACGAAAAGATCTAAAAATTCCAACAGTCAAAGAGGAAATCGCTAGATACGCAAAAAAGTACAAAGAAAGACTTGCAGCACACCTAAACCAGCTGGCTGCTGAAACAAATAAAACCAAAATAGAAAGAAGACTGAAGAGGAAGCATCCCGCAGACCTCGAAATAGA
This sequence comes from Bombus fervidus, assembly GCF_041682495.2. Taxonomy (NCBI): domain Eukaryota; kingdom Metazoa; phylum Arthropoda; class Insecta; order Hymenoptera; family Apidae; genus Bombus; species Bombus fervidus. The sequence continues at coordinate 1,087,062 of NC_091527.1, forward strand.
GATGCAATAGGAAACCTAGAAGATGGAACCCCGCTGGGGGTAACCATCCACATGCTATATTTTATTTATTTTTTTATTTATTTTTTATTTTTTATTTTTTTATTTTTTTATTCTTTTATTCTCTAAGCTATAACATTTTACCAAATGTCCTTCTGGACAAATTGTAAAAATTTAATAAAACAAATAAAAAAAAAAAAAAAAAAAAAGTCTAACGAATACATTGAGAGATATCACAAAGTCGGGTGGAATTTCTGTAACACATTAACTGTATTTATCATTCAATAATTTGTGACGTTATTATTATTATATCAATTATTCTTAAATATATAAGTTTATATTAACGCTGTTAATACATTGTTAAATTCATTGAACTACCTCTGTTATCTTACACGAAACAGGGGAACGACTAATTCGCGGCGTCGATTGTACGAATCGTAGCGAGAATTTACGCCTCTCGCTGACGCTTTTTCCTCGCGATCGCGTCTCTCCGCGAACACATGGAAAGATGGGATAAATCTGAGAAATTAAAAAAATTATCGAAGTGTTGTTGGAGATTTGGAATCATAATTGACTTAATTTATTTAATTGATTCGTTTAATTTAATTGATTTAATTTAAATTTAATTTGAAATCGTGTTATAAGGAGTCCATATATTTAATATTACCATAATAATCTCGTCAATTTGAGAAAATAAAACTAATCTTTTCTTCTCTATATTCGTTACGTTTTTCTATCACTAATTTAATCAATGTTGATATTCACGTTATTATACTTGTATTATTCAATTTCTTATATAAATTGAATAAATTGAGTGTAAATAATAAATGGAACAAAAATTCAATGTACACGTTAGATAAAGATCTTCTCCTGTTTAATATAAGTAACACGTTTTGCTCGTTTATTTATGTAAATAAATTTAAATCACCGTCCGTTATGAAGTTGTTAAATTCAACCATGGGACGAGAATTGAGGGATTACAAATTATCCAGCCAGCTCCCGGAACCATCCGGCCTAACCTTCGAAAATTTATCGACGTCTTTCGGCTCGTGAATTTCGCCGGCTGCTACGAAAATCGAACACATAATTTATGCGGCACCGGACCGGCGACGATCATTTTCCACAGGCCTGAAACTTTAATGGAACTTCCTGGGTAACCGTTCTCTGTGACCTCGTCTCGATGTTGATTGCGATCATCTACCTCTCCAGATTAATTATACTACCAATTTGTTAGAAATGTATAATATTTCGAGATAATATTTAAATCGTTTTCGTATTTATGATATTTAATAAAGTGATGTTTCCTTTCTTCAGATGTTTCATTAGTTTTATCCATCCACTTCATTTTATTATTTAAATCTGTACAACTAGAATGTTGTTTGCTTATGGGTGAATAAAATTGTAGTTGTGGTCGCACTTCCTTATTTCAATTTCGAAGTTCCAAATTAGTAATTGTTATAGAGAAATCATTTGTCGTTAAGATAATTTATTTAAAGGTGTTTTAATAAAATGTTATTAAAGCTTTATTAAATTTTTTATTATTAACATGTATATATCCATGTAATATTGTATTGCAACTATTGTGACTTGTTCATCAAAATATAAATAAAAATTCATATCTCTTCGTGAAGAATGTAACCTAAACACAGATCCGTTTCAGCTTCTAGACATTATCCCAAGTGCTTCACTTTGAATATTTCATATATTTTTGCATACTATGTATATTCCGTGCACTTTTAAATTTTCCATCTATATACAATGTATTCCTAGGGTAAAATATATCGCCAAAATCCTGCAAACTTTTCCACAAGTGCGACACAACCAGTAACTCAAAATGTGCTACGAACAACCCCTTAAGCACCTTCATATCCGGCATAAACAAAGAAACCCAGCTAGCGACACGAAACTTCCACCACCCTCAAACCGCCAGTATTTCATTTAACCACCTAGTTTTTTCTCCTTACAAACCCCTGCAGACGTAATAGCATGACTTCTATTTGTCGTGCGAATGTCCTCAGACAAACGCGTCTCTCAAGATACTCTTCCTCTGACAGAGAGAAAAAAAGCCACTCTAACGTATCTCAAGGCGAACGTGCGGAGTACATATGTATGCGAGGAAAGCGCGAGAGGAAAATAAACAAAAGAAGGGAGAGGTAGAAGAGAAACTCATAAATTCGCTGACTGAAGACACCGGTACGGTGAAGTAGCCTGTAGCTCGAGAGGGACCGTTAGAATGTGGCTGCAAAGGTGCAAGTATCCGGCAAGAGCACATACATCTGTGGTAATTAGTCTCGTTGAGTCGACGGCACGCTTCGCTCGACGCAACCACGTACCAGCCTACTTATAGCTCCTGAAACCGTGTGTCCGATTTAATAAAGCTACGATTTTGCCGGCGCGACAACGAGGCTGCAACCGAGAGAAGGTTTAAGAACGCGGCGACAAAAGGCCGCCCGATGAAACTTTCGCGTCGGAACTTTCCTCATTCGACGACAGTTACAATCGGCGACTGCCACTGTGAAACTCTCTGTACAGTACACCCTGCGAACGTGGCTTGTATCGAACGTTAGTGAGCACGCGTAATAATTTGCGCTCTCGAGACACCAGATTGGACCTTGAGGTGGATTATGAGGGAGAAGTGCAGAGGAGAGAATTGTGTTTGTGGGATATTTGAGCTTGTAATATTCGATTCTTGTTGCATTGTGAAGTTTGTTGAATTGTAGAAGCCTCTTGTCTTGTTCTTTGAGAGTGAAGAGAGTGATTGTAGGCTGTTTAGGATTGCAGTCGATTGTTGTAGAATTGTGAAAGGCGTAGAATGAAACTGGATGCTTCTTGATTTGTTTTCACTTGTTCGTTTGTGGACATTTCAGATTATGGTAGGAATATGCGGTTTGTAGGATGGAAATATAAAAATTTCTTATTCAGTTTTTTCTGTGAACAGTGTAATTGTAGATACGTGAGCTTATTGCGAGGTATGTAGAATGCAATTGTACGAGTTTCTTAACTTGTTCTTTGCTTGAAAGAAGGGTTTGCTTACGCATACTTCAATTTGTTGTATTTGATTCTTGTTAAGTCGTTCCTATTTTTCTTTTTTCTTTTGGGTTGAATATTATCAACATATGTGAAATCGTCGACCTCGAATGTTTTAATTCTTGAGAAAGCTCGCGTTGCACGCTGGGAATGAAGAGCAGAGGACGAAACAGCATGGCGAAATGTACGCAATGTGTTGAACGCACGATAACATTAGATGCGGACGATAATTAGGGTTTTTGCGGTTCTTTCCTACCTTTGACATCCGCCATGAGATGCGACTACTTTTTAACCAACTTCTACTCTCGAGCTTTTTCCTCGCGAGTTAGGAAATGGAAATTCCGGATGATGTGGATATTGCTGTGCACCTGAGGGACAGGAACTTTTTCCAAAAATATAACCTAGAAAATTAAATGCTGAAAATGAGAATATGTGAGTTTACATGAAGGGTGGAAGTAGGGAGTTGTTTGGACTTCTTAGGGATTGTACTATACTGATGGATAAATATGAGAAAAAGTAGGAAACATATGATTGCGTACAACAACATATTTAGTTTATAATTATTACTCGAAATTAACATTTGGAAGCCATTCTATATTTATAGTGTTTCGAATGAAATTTTCATTCCATAAGGAACGCAGTTTTTCTGAGAGTTGTTATTATCACAGCTTGATAGAAGAAGACAATGAATTATGACAAATACGAGAAAATTCATTACTGATCTATTGCCAAAAATTGAATTGTTTATTTTCATGTAGGAATACAAAATTCCATGACCACATTATTTTCGGGATGTATCAACCTAACAAATGTTTTTAAAACCTTATTCCATATATCATATATTTACAAGAAAATAATAGAAAATCTTATAATACGATTAGTCGAATTTACCAGTAATAGTAATATTCGTCTATTACCTCAGTGAATTGTTATAATAGAAAAATGGGTGAAATTGATGTTCGAATTTTGAATACAAGCAACATTTTTATGTTTTTTAGCTCGTATCACTCACAAATGAGGAATTTTCTATTTTCGAACACTTTTTAAATATCTTTGAAATTTTGTATGAAGCTATGAGACAATGTAAATATCCTGTATCTTATTAAATTACTTGTTTCTTATTTAGAAAATAGAAAATATTTGAGATCCAATAAAATACGAAGGTCGATGTTCAGCTTGTATTAGAGAAGGAAAAAGGGATCCAAAATTTCTTTCTATTTCAAACGATTCCAATTTTATTTTACTGAATGCAGGGCAAAGCTGCTAAGACACTTATGAGAACTAGATAAGATACGTCAAGCTTATTTCTTCTCTAGTTTCATTTATTGTTATTGAAAGAGATAATACGATCTATAATATACGTTTCCACAGACGATATACGAAGCTGTAAAAGTATACTGTCAATTCTATTTTAAACATCAATGGTATAACTGGGGGCTATAATTCAGTATCGTGTTTTCCTCGTGTTAACACATAAATTCCATCGTTTTGTTTTCCTTCTTGTTCTGTGCAATCTTATCTTTCTGTTCCTATCCATTTCTGTTTTGTTTATCTCTTTATATCGTCGATTTGTTCTATTTTTTCGAATTCTTGTGTCTAACTTCAAGCACTACAGTGATTAGACATATCACTAATAAATGTTGCAGATGGAAAATGGTGTTTAAAAACAGAACTATATTAAAGTTATTTCTAGAGACCATTAATAGAAAAATACTAGGTATATATGATATATTAAGAATATTATTTTAAACGTTATTTTAAAAATTATATCATTAATATAAAAATATATTGTTAAAGTTTTTAACAGACAATTTAAATTTTATGATTGAGGCATACTGATCCACTATTTCTTATTATCAATTTGTCATGGAATGCGATGGAAACAACGCGCTGGAATTGCGAATCAATCAAACTACATCGTAAAATTCTTAAAAAATTTCGAGAAATTGCAATTTTCATTTTCTTTCTTCGCTATTAAATAAATTGATCAGAAAAGAACAAGATCGCAAGAAAATGGATGAATAAGAATTTAAAGTAAAAGCAGAGAGTAGAAAATGAATAATCCACAGTCAGTATCAAGAAATCTAAAGTCAATCCTCTATCGCCTGATACTTTACTAAATTAGTAATTTGTAATCAGACCTGGTCCCGAATTTGTTAAGCAGTACTCTCAACGAAGCCACCCTTTCTTATCGAATGATCGCACGTTGGTGGAAAACGTAGAACGTAGATGCAGCCGTTGAACAAAAGAGCTTTTTTCCTCCATTTCGTTCGGTCTCTCATTGAAATTCCACTGCGTGCGGATCGTACGCGAATCGCAAAATCGTTCGAAACGCTCGATATCGTAGGATATCGGTTTCTAGGAGGTTCTTACGGGTGGTACACGGAATTCTATCGTATTTCTATATTTCCGAACATGAGCGGAATTCTCCTAAAAATTGTTTCGTGCATGCTGAAAATATTACATGTACCGGCGCAGAGCAGGTTGCAAAAAGGGAAGCGAGTCATGCAAGGTGTTTCAAAGAGGTATTCGATGATTTGAGATCGTATAGAAACGCGGAGAATAAAGAAACAGTGTGTTTTGTCGAAATAAAACTCTATTGAATTTAATAGACGAATTTGAAGTTGAGGTATAACGATATAGTTGTTACTATATCACTAGATGAATAGCCTTCGGTTATGATATTGATTTTTTAAGTGACAATTACGCTATACTTTTATAACTACAGTGAAAAATATGAATACATGTCAAATTGAAAAAAAGAAGTATAAACAAGGGGATGAAAACTTAATAAATGAATTTGATGTTGAGGTATAGCGATAATAAGTTTTCCTTGTTACTATAAATCAGTTACGCGTAGAAAATACAAATGGATATAGAATTTTGAAGAAATAGAACCACGAAGGGAATACAAATTTAACAAATAAGTATAATATTCGAAGATAGTAATGTTAAGCTCTTGAAGATTTTTGTTTGTGTTATCACAAATTAGCTAAACGTTGATGAAATAAACGAATATCGAATTTTAAAGCAGGAGAACGAAGAAAGGATATATTTTTTAAATATCGTATGAAGTTTAATACGTAAATGTAATATTAAAAGATGATAACGATAAGCTGCTTGCAGTTTTCCTTTGCGGAAAGACTTATGTAAATCCTATTATCACAAATCCTATTATAAATCAGTTAAGCATCGAATTAATAAATGAATGTCGAATTTTAAAAAACAATAATGAAGGGAACAAGGAGGAAACAATACATTTTTAATATAAAGTCATATAAATAAATTTTATATTCAGGAATGTTAATAAAATGACAATTAAATGTTAATAAAGTAAATATATTTTAAATTTCAAGGTAGGAAAATCAAAAGGAGAATAGAAAAAGGGTAAGTTAAAGATTGTATTGAATTTAACGGACAAATTTGATATTCAGAAAGAATAATGTTAAGCTACTTGAACTCTTCGAGTGTTATTATAAATCAGTGTTATAAAACAATGTTGTATAAAACACAGTTATTATAAAACAATGTTGTATAAAACACAGTTATTATAAAACAATGAATGAATGTCAAGTGGATCATTTTATCCGAAACTATGTTATGTGAGATTAGCTTATATTAAGGTTATATACGAATATGATAAAAACCGTACAACCGAACTACTACATCATACGAGAATCATAACATTTGACCGTGTCAGGCATCATATCATTCGAGAATTGTCTTCAGACTACATGTTATAGTATATTTCACTTTGGTCTGGATTATAATAAATTGTTAAAACAATATTTTCGTTTCATGTGAAAACGATCATAATATGTATTTGATGTTGGTCTAAACGAAAATCTTTTTGGGATATGATCTTTTAAACAATCTTACAGATGAATAAGTCAGTACGAATGTTGCATTTAATAAACACGGCTTTTCCCTACAAACAAGATTAATTTCTACGATTAGAAATTTCAACGGTTGCAAGGGAAATGAAAGAAGGTAAGTCAAATCACAGATAAATTTTCGGAATATTCGTTCGAAGTTGGAACGAACGAAATAGGAGGTTTCAAGGCACGATTTATATTTTCTAATCTGCCATGCCGGAACCTTACAACTATCTCGTTCGCGTGAATTACAACGCACGATAGTATTTTATGTCGGGAGCCAGGTCGCGTGACCGGAATCGGGGATTACTCGGGATTAAGCGGTGTTCCAGGCACTCGATGATTGTTTGCATTGCATCCCCTGCAAGCTTCCAGCTTCCGGGATTGTTTATTTCTCCCCCCTAATCGATCGTTCCTGGTCCAGGTTGGTATCGATGGATTTTCCACTTCTAAAATCCCGAAAAAATACATTTTTTGATTCTTCTGGAAAAAATGTTTTGATAACTTTGGTTTAGGTAACTTGGATAAATAAATCTATTTATTTTGTGTGTTTATTTGTTAGTTTTAGATGTTGTTATAGTTGTTACTACATAGTTACGAGACAGCTGTTATTTTTTGTTACATTTAGATAACTATCAAGCAGTTAAGCATTCATTTAGATTATATGTATTTAGATAGTTATTGTTACATAGACTGTGGATATTTATGAATTTATGAGGAATTTAAAAATTTATAGAGAATTGTGCACGTAATACGGAAAAGTATATAAAATATTGAATGTATAATACTCACTGTAATATTTAGAAAACGAAACAAACCCTTATTTGTCTATCACGGTGAATACCACATACTTTGAATATTTAAAATTTTCGAATTATTATTAATATTAAAATGCATAGATATCTGGAGCCTAATGATTATCAATATAATCTGCAAAAAACTCTTGACAGTTTGAAAAAATATAAAATGTAAGGAAGTTCGAAAACGAATCGAGAAAGATTGTACGTGAGCTTAGTAGAGATTTCCTCAAGGCTATGAATAGTGTCTGGTGTCGAAGTTTCTGCTCATACGATAGATAGTGAAATTGTGCAGGCTAAGTTTGGAATTAGAGAAGTTTTCAGTTAACTATGTATCAGATAGAACAAAAGAGTATAGTAAGGAAGGGAGAAGAGGGAGCGTCGGTAGAGAATACTTTAAGACAAGAATTTTGATTGTTAATTTTTCAATATATAGGAAACATCCCAGACTTTTTCTATTAAACAACATGTTTCCCATATAAGCATCAATATCTACTAAAAAATTGTTTAATAATAAGAATACCAATTTTCTTTCGACATCACTTGCTCACCATTTATACCAGCTAATATCTTATCTAACAAATCTACGGTCTTCCATTCTCGCAATCTAACTTACCATGCACAATTTTTATTCCGATCAAACACAAAATATCTACTTATTTAAGAAGAATAGCAGTAATATATAACTATTATTCGCATCAAACTATTAACTAGTGAAAGTAATTAATAATTGGTAATTAAGCATTTTTAATTAAATACTAAAATAGTTAATTTTTTTTTTAAGAAAAGAGAAATCTGCCTAATGAGAAAACTGGAAAGTTTCAAAAAATTGTATTTTGTAGAATATTAGCTAATATCATTTAACTGTATAGGTAACTGTTCATTCGTACTACTGTTTCCTTTTATTTATATCGCTTTGGGAATATAAATTGAAAAATCGATCTGCCGCTGGAGACTTTTGCATATATATATTACATACCTGTCTTTACATGAGTGCGTGTTTTAAGCCCAATTCGAGGGGCTGACGCCCGCGGCGGCTAACGATCGTGATTTTCGACGTGTATTTCACGCGAGAAGGGGATGTATTTTTTGTGGCATTGCGCCGATGCAATGGGAGATTTCTTCGTGCTGACACACTTTATAGAAATTTTTTTGTCAGATTTTCCTTTTAAGGCCGAAAGATAAGTGCAGTAGACTATGGGGATGAATGTAAGGTAAATTGCAGTCGAGTGTGTGAGTTGAAATTTTAAGTGTATGCATATAGAGCGTACAGTGGCCCGAGGAAATTGTTTTTATAAGATGTTATATTCTCTTAGAGTTGTAATTTTCCAAGCATCAGGTATCAATTAAAACGTTGTAAAGAAATGAAAGAAATGTTATGTAAAAGATTTCGGTCAAATATATCTTTCGCTTAATTTCGATCGAACTAATTTAACAATTTTTAAAGTAAGGGCATGAATAAATATATATGAGATAATAAACGTAATTTGTTTGTTATATTATTTTATTATATCACGTGTTTCGTTATTCTTTCTATTTGATATTTCTTCTATTCTCGCTTTTGGGATTGTACAAAATGTATAATACCATGCTCGTTTTCATGAATATTTATCGTTAGCATTATCGATAAAGCATTTCTTGTCCTTAAAACATAACAATTACCCAAACTCAATCCAACTCTAGTTCAAATCTAACGTTAGCAACAAAGTAACAATTGCATATATTGTCGCCAACTACTACCTGCGATCTCCAAGTTATAGCACTGCAATTTAAATCAATAATTATGATATATTTCAATCTAAAAGCATTCCGTTTAATATTCTAATTATATTGATATTAAGGTAGGTGTGCAAATTTCGCCATACTAACTTTTAAAATATTACGTATTTTCTAAATATTTTTTTGGTGAGTTTTCCAGATGTTTTATATCTTATTTGATTATTGTCTGAGTAATTCCCAAAAATATGTTCAAACTGCAGATGTTCATGGGATTTTATTCAAATTGCAATACATACTTCGTAATCTATATAAAAATGGGGGTGGTTTAAGCCATCATTCTTTTGATAGCAAACCCTTTGGTAGTTTAAAAACTACAGATCTTCAAACTGGACAATATTTTATCTATTTCCAAAAGAATTATCTTCAGAAAAGTATTTTTATTTCCGCAGCTATTAAACATACAAACTTTACTCTTTTTATTTTGATCGTAAAAGATTGTGCTTTTCAATTAATTTACTATTCAATTGGTAAACTAATTTTCAATGGAAATATATTAAAACTTTCTTCGCTTTGTAAACTTGACATCTCCTTCGAACCTTGAAAAATTTGAAAAAATACTTTATCCCTTGTGTTATAAACAGCGTTAATGAGGTCACACAATTGCACGTTACAACTATGTATAGTAATCTCATTTTTCCACCACGAGTAAGATGTCATGAATCTCACAAATAAACCAAAAACTCCTACACCGATTACTACGAAATAACAATCACGCCGTCATATTGATGAAAAGCAATGATAAGTCAAATGAAACGATAAAGCTGACCGTGGCTATAAAACTCCCGAAGACTTCTACAATAAAATTTATACCTCAGTTCAAAACGACCATCCAAGCTAAGGGTAAATTCAAGGGGTGTGCCATAATCGTGGCTCCAGCGATCAAACGAATTAATCCAGGACAATTTCCTTCTACTGTCCAGTTTATTTTCACGAGTCAATGCTTTTAAATTACAAGAATCGTCGGATTAAACGTTAACCCTTTACCTTATCTTTTACCCGAAAAGTATTTCCTAAAAATATCGATTTTATTTTATATTTCGTAATCTGTGCAGATGGACAAAGAAACAGTCGAAACTTCTTAGAGTAATTGTTATTACGTAAGAAATTATTATATTATAAATTATATAATTTTTATTCCAAGATACCTGGTGAATTACATAAAAATACAAAGAAATTTGAACCAACCTAGACTGAACTTATTATTAGACTGCGGATTTTTATGCAAATTTATATTTTTGAGAATGTAGTTAAAAAAATTGAACCTCGGTGAAAAATTTGTTATAGTTTGGACGTTTTACATATTTTTCATATTATGTGCGTTTTGTGCAATTATTTCCAAAATTTTCTATAAATGAATAAAAAAATGCAGTCTACTCGTAATAAAATCTCCTTCTGCCGAGTTAACTCATTCGATTAACGCAAAGTGTTAAACCAGAAGTCCACAAGACGCACTTAATTAAACGACGTCTTTTATAATCGAAATAAAATTATCCCTTCATTCGGTATTATTCCACGCGTGATTTTTATTCTACACGAGCGTGATCGATCGAGCATGGCTTTTACAGGGGCATCGATAAGATCATTAAAGAAAAGAAGAGAAAAGTTCAGAGGAGAGGAGAGAAGCCGGTCTGTAATTCAGAAGTGGGCCGAAATTATGTTGGGGTCTCGACTAATTCAGAAATTGCCCTCTCCCGTGTAATTACAAACCGAGTGTCCACCAGGTATCCCGCTTTATTATCCTAATTTACGCGCGACGGCGCTCCTTATTGCGCAATTAGGCGAGCCAGCCCCGGCCGATGCTCGTCGTTCGCGATACCGCGCTGAATTTATGGCGGGGACACGCCTGCGCGAACGATGATGGAACTGAATAGCGGTAATTGATATGGGGCGGTGAAGGGTGATTAAGATAGAAGTGTACGATATTGGTTCTCTGTCGTGTATCAATGCTAGTAAAAGATTTTAACATGATTGTTTCCTTTTTGCTCGGTCTTTTGGCAATTTGGATCGTCTGCAATGCTGTGTGATTTAAATGCTGTGCATAGTAGCATAGAAAAGAAAATTTGTAATTGCTAAACAATATCTATTTACGTATATGTAAATATCAGTAACTTTCGTATTAGGTATTTTTCTCTATGTTTTTGACAGTTGTCTATTTTAGTGTACGTATATATATGGTATCTGATTTTGATCTGTTGTTTAGGTAGAAAGTGAATGGTTTCGATGGAATCATAATCTGGTGTAAGTAATTTTCCTATAGATGGTCTTTTAAAAATTTTAAAGTCCTTTTCAAATTTCTAATGCACTAGTTGTTCTGTCTTGAAATTTTTTGTAAGAAGTTATTAACCTAGCAATGTCGAAAAAATATTAGTTTAACAGCTTCTACTTTGTACAAGCAATCATATAAAAGACAAGGGGAAAAGATACAAAACCGAGCCTACATCTCATATTTTATGCGACAGGTTTCACAAAGCGATAGATAAAATATCTGCTAAGTTAATGACTTTTCGACATGAAAAGGTTAATAATTTTTTATAGAGGATATCAAGACGAATCGACTAGCGCATTAAAGATTATAATGTTTTCCTTTCAAAATATGTATGCCACTTTCATATGGACTGTACATGTCTATCTTCAGAAAAATTACACTAGATTATGTCTCCCTCAAAACTATTCAATTTTTATCTGAACATTTTCTGTATGTGGCAGATAGTTTACCAGCAATTCACATTTGCAGACACCCTGTATTATATTTATGCACTGCTCTTGTCAAATACAATTCTGTTTTGAAAAATTGCGATGCAACTTTCTCTTGTATGCTACTGCATACATGTCATGTTTATCTTATGTTTTTTTAGTTTTAGTTTATTTAGCAGTATATTCTATTAGATCCTATTTATATTTTAGATTTTGTTATCATTATTACACATTAGTATCTTTTTATATCTTGGATTTTATACTTTACCGGACTGTAGATGTTTATATCTCAATGGGAAATTTAAAGATACAGAAATTTATAAGATATACACAATTTATAAAATATATAACTCAATTTTATATGCATGTGGGTATTCTTGGTGATCAAAACAAAAATATTTCAAGTTGACATCTTCGATGTATTTTATTTGTAGCTATTACGTTGCCATTATGTTTCATATCTTATATTTTTTACATTTGAGACGTTTGAAGACTCGTTTACCAAAATGATATAATGACTAGGTGGAGCGCTAATGATACCGGATCATGAAGGCACGTGAACTCAAGTAAAAATTGTGCGGTAAGTTAACTACGGATTAAATTTAATTCTTTGTGTATTCCGCGCACATTAACTCAATTAAAATCCATCAAACTTGTGCCAAAAGGAATGATATATGACAAAATACATAATATAAATTGGAAATAAATTTCCACCCATATACTTTATTAAAAAGTCATTGAAATTAAAAAAATTATAAAACTTGTACTTTTCGACATATTTTTTTTTGAACATTCAAACTGGTGACGACTAAATCGTAAAACACGAGCATAAACATCGAGATGAAGATACATAAGAATGCATAATGGAAGGAAAGGGGTAAACTTTATTCATATGATATATCAAAAAATTGATCAAAATTTCTTTGAAAAGCTACAAACTAATTATTCTAAACACGATATGTAGGTTCATGTAATGTCAAAAAGTAACAAGATCTAATTCAAAAACTGATCAAAACAAAAGCAACGAAAAACGCAAAGTATCGATACAAGGATCGAATACCCAGCGGTTTATCTGGAGAAACACAATACATGAATATTTATCGCGTACCGATCGCTCCACAACCTCTTGTCAGGTTTACCTGTACGCACCAAGAGTTCACCATGCATCGAAGTCTCCGGAAGTCGAGCATCCACCGATCAATGCGCTCGCGGATCGATTCATCCGGTCGGCTTAACGTGCTTGTTCAGTTTTCACGAGACTCGAAGCGCTGGTTCCTAGCGGGACCTCGCGTTAATCCTTCAGTCAACTCTATAATCTTAGCGAACGCGAAAACCGCTATATCCCAGAGGAATAACTGTCGCTGACCACGCGAAGCCTCGTCGCTGCTCTGCTCTGACGTTTCCGCGACTTCTCTTTACTGAACCATGCCGACGAATTCTCCACCAGATTAATTTATTGTGGTTAAGTAACGTTATGGTGGTTTCTATATATGTGGTTTGTATATATGGAGAATAGACAGTAGCTGATGTTCGCGTTATTGTGTATGAACACTTATCTAAATGATAAATGGGTAAATTGGTAAATGTACAGTGAAAATGAAAGAGATGAATGGAATGCCGTAAATATGCCTTTTTATGTGTATGATATAACGATTCTTATAACGAATTCAAGTGTGTAGTATAAAATAGGTGTCAAAATCGTAGAAGATCACGAATGAAAGAAATAGTACCAGGATAAAGAAAAATTACAAGGATAATTTTCCGGTATTTTTTAATATTATATTCGCTAATATAACGGTTGGTTTGTAGTAACGCGAATTAAATGATTTATTCATAAAAAAAAAAAAAAGGAAAATGGAAGAATATTTTTAGATACATGTCTTTCATTCGAAAAATCAATCAACAGTAACAAATGATTCAACAAAAAATTACAAATTTATGAAATTACCAATAAATTGCATAAATTATAACTATAACTTATAATTCGAATACAAAAATCACGAATACCTTAAACAAGTATTTCCCAAAAATTCTAGCATAACCAAGTAACTTAATTCAAGCCATAAGCTCTCACACTAAATTCAATCTTTAAGAATCATCTTTCACATCAAAGATCTTCCTGAAATTGCAATTCCTCAACTTCGATTCCCCGAAATCCCAGCGAAAATAGCAACTACAAATTCTCAACCCTGACGTGCACAGAAAAATCACCTTAGCAGGCATCGCGCGGCACCATTCGCTACTATGCACGCCGTTTCATCCCATCATGAACGAAGCAACATTTATCATTGGATAGTGGGTGGTCGCATTAAAGCTCGAAAATTTCCGAAAAATGCACTCTTCGAAATGATCCATGAACGCGTTACGTTCGCGCCGTTCACGGAACGAGCCAGCAACTACGCTGAAGCAACCACGAACTCCCACTCTCGCGTTATGCTTCCGGCATTCGGTATAACGTTTTATCGCGGAAGACGGCCATATCAAGTTGTCATGAGTTGCAGGCAATTTCGTTTCCAACGTCTGGCCGCCCTTACCACCGTCGACGCGTTCAGCGACGAAAGAAACGACGATGAAGAAGAGGAAAATGGAGAAGAGGAAAAGCGACGACGGATATGTAGATCAGCGCGGTAATAAGTGGAGAGATACGCGGTAGGGGTTAGGTAGAATGGAAAGGGTGGCATGGGATAAAATTGTTTGTAACTTATGACAGCTTCCATGGTAACCTTCGTGCCACGGGTTAAGTTGGTCTATGGGTGGCGTAGCGGTACGATTAGGCGAGCTTGTCGTATGTTGCAGCCAATTTTCTTCTTAACTCGTGACTGGCCGACGCTTTCGTACCTTCAGATGAATTGGAAGCAAAAAAATAAACGAGGGTATGAAAAAGTGGAAGGTGAAAATTAGAGGAGTGGGATAAAGGAAGATTATAGGAGGGGAAAGACGAAAGAAACGAGAAAGAAATGGAAATTAGCAAGTGTAGAATGGAGGTAGCGGAAAGATAGGTTACAGGAGTAGTTTTGGTTTTGTTTGTGTGTTTGCAAGAGGTGAATTTTTATGAGATATAGATATATATAGGAAATTGTGAATTATATGATACAATAATAGACTTCCTAAGAAATTAAAATGAAAAAGTACATATAATAAATACGCAAGATTCTTACCGAAGAAGTATTCTATATGATGATATTCAGCGTTTTCCTATGACGAAAATTTTTTTCGATTGTTTTTTTCCTTTGGGGGTTAATATTTTTATGCATTTCAATTTGTAATGAAAATGTACAGAATATTATCGAAACTGTTTTAAACAGAAATGTTCAATTTCAATGAAACAACGATGGCACACGTATAAATAGAAAAGTACTTGATTATATTATGAAAGAAATCTCTTCTTATTCCTTCTCTATAATGCAGGACTCAACAATACATCTTATATTTTGAAATATTATGAATACAAAACGACTTTCAAATTTTTACTTCAATTAATAATTATAAATTAAATTAATTTAAATTTACTATGAACATCTTGCTCATTTATATGCTCCTATTATACGTTCTTCCGAAACAACCATCTTTTCAAATTATTCCCAGCTGTGACATTTTTCAATGTAATACGATGCACGACACCTGCACAGATCGCGTATCACCAAGTAGTAGATTCGTTCAATTTAGATCTGTAGGATTCATCACATCTGTTGTTAGATTCAGCAAAAGTCTCGTTACACTTATGAACAGCGTAATGTCAGATTACGTGTAGGAAATACGACGACGAGGGAAGGAGAAAGGAGTAAGATAAGAGGTCTGTGCAGCTGTCACGCGTCACTTTAATTTCGTACTACAACGAATAATCATCCACGCGAATACCAAATTTTTGTTTCTCGTCTGCGCGCCATTACTCGTTTGCTATCGAACCAGGTACCACGCGTTTTTCTGCCACAATTCCCTCGAGGGACTAGAAACGAGTTATACGCCTCGTTAGAGGTTTCCAACGCAAGTACTTACTCGTTTCAGGCGTATACGTGGCAAGAAATTAAACGCTGATCGCCGATTTCCAACGGCCCGTTTCATTGGCATGTTCGCTTTTTGCTGCTAGACTAATCGCTGATCTGATGCTGTTAGACTCTGAGAAACGATACGTGTGGCTGCTGGCGCCGAGTACCGGTTGCTAGGTGCAAATAATTTTCTACGGAAACTGCGTTTTTCTTTTGGTTTAGACATATTTTGCAGAGAATGAAATACAGTCAAACTAGGATAAATCGAACTTTTCTAAATCGAAATTTCCATAAAACTATAGAAACTGTTAATTGTCTTCCGTTCTGCTGTAAAAATCTTCATAAATCGATACGACCGTATCTCGATAACTCTAGCTTCTATAACTAGAAGATTCGCATAAAAAAAAAAAATTGTTATATGGCAAGAAAAATATAATTTACTGAATAAAAGAAGTAAAGCACCAAAGTCATGTAACGAAAAATTCATATAAGCGATAAAATAATTTTTGAGTAATCTGTGGCATCAACAATTTTATTAGTCTAATCTATATTTTAACAGTTAAAATAGATTTTATCGCCATAGAGCGCAACTTCAGCTCATTATTAGAAGTCACGAATAGGATAAAACTATTTTGTCCGCATGTCTCGTTCCGTCTTAATATGCATATCTATACCATGAAGAGTCGCATTTTAATCTGTATTTTTGTCATGTCGCACCACACATGTGAGCTACACTCCTCACATCTGAGCTACATGATGTAGATTCACTTCGTTCGTGTCATTCACTTTTACAAATAAATAATTTATTTATAAAGGTTGTTATCTTTTTTTGAGCCGCTACAATTCTAAAGACATTAGATTCTTTAAAAAATCTTCTAGTTTTTGTAGAAATATTTTGTAAGTTCTTTCCACTTAATTCCTTTATTCTTACTCGAAAAGCTCAATAAAACAAAACCTCCGCAACTCGAAGATTTTCGCTCTTTTCTTGATATTGAAGTTATCGAGGTTCGATTGTATTTGCTGTAGATGGTTGAATTTTGTTATTTTGTGAAAAATGGATGGGTGAACTCTCCATGGTCGTGATTGAGTAGACGTGAGTTGCAAAACGCAATAGAAAATAAGATAAGTGGAGGAACAGGTATAAAAGAAAGGATAAAAAATGAATAAGAGGCGAATAATGATCGAAAATAGAATAACAAAAATACTATAGTAATTATGCACGAAATATACACGAGAAATTATTACGAGCGTGAAAGAGATGTAATTACGAAAAGGTAGATAATTATATACAGAATAGAGAACTATAATAATTTAATAATAGCTAATTTAGATATAATTTAGATATTAAAACTAGAATAATTACAAATGAAACTTTTATACATGAAAGAGTGTGGAATAAAGTTCTATCTACTGGAATAATAAATGAAGTTATTGCAAATGAAAAAATTCCAGAATGTTTTCGGCGAAAAGGAATGGTCGATTCAAGAAGCAGTGTGCGATTAAATCAGTCTGAAATGAGGCCAACATCAAGAATTGTCTAAATAGATCCGAAACTATCGTGGCAACAAATAGATGGATGTGATAAAATCTTCCAGAATATTTGAATAAGTCGTAAATTAATCGACCAAAGCGAAACGTACTTAAATTAAACCGTCTTAAACAGAATGAGTAGAATAACCTCAAACGAAACAATTGTAAGTAGAAACGTTAAACTCACTCGTGAAATGTTGTGAGATATTTGAAGGTACTATTTGCTTTTAGGAGAAAAGTTTCAATATTCAAACTTCCAAATTTCGCAATCTTTTATTGGGTCAATCTTAATTAATCATGCGTAATTATAATTTTAAGAAGAACCTACGGGTAGAATCTTATTTAATCAATCTGAAAGAATGAATCCGGTTAAATATCGTTTCTTTGACATCGATGTTTATTCAATATCAGAGGAAAGTAGCTAAAACATTCAACATCAATTATAAAAACGAATTGAAAATTGCTTGAATTGTGTACGAACGCCTTCCATTGTGCAAACACCACGCTCGGCTTTCTTTTATCATCGAATAACGCGCATGATAATTAATGCAATTTCCCTTCCATAGAAAAATTTACAAAAAGAACTAAATGTACGATGAAAAATTCAAATAACGCGCATATATTCCAGCGAATAAATTACAAACTGTAATCTATATAAAATATACAATACCCACAACCATTGTCTTTAAATCATTCTTAAAAATATTCATAAGGAAGAATATCTATTTAACCATTTAAAAAATTGCCAAATATTGAATTAGAATTAAGTATCAAAATTCATAATAACTCAATAATCATTCTAACAAAGTTTCCTAGCAGAAGCTTGTAATGTGAAATTCTATTCTTAGTCACAGATCGTTCGTGATTTCTATTGGAAAACGAGATCGAAGCACGCAAATTACGACGAACGTCGAACACGCGCAACTATAGGAACGTGAGAGTAGCACGTTGAAATCGAGGTTTGTCGATGGTCTGTGGTAATACGGAAACGAGAAAGCACACCGATTCTGGGCAATTAAAAACGACATGTCGATCGACTGAATATTTATGCATCGTTTTATACCGCGAACTTAACCACGCAGGTATTCAGCTTTACGGACGTAATTCCACGATTTTCTCATTAGTTCCGCCAATCGACGCAAACGAATACGCGGTGTCGTGTTTTCAACATAAATAAATATCTCTTGTTCGACCAATCGGACTTCCCGTATACGGTATTTTTAATTTTAAATAAACTACTAATTTTTAAAAAATTATGATAACAAACGTGGCGGTAAAATAAGGTTCGAATACGAGTGACAGAGCTATGAATAACACCTAAACGTCGAACAAAAGTAGTATTTGAACTTTTCTCAACCTGAGGAGAGCTGCGACTAGCTTCTGTTGTGTGTCTTTGTTTGCAGATGTTTTAGAGCACACCTATTGTAAATCGTATTCCAAATTTACACTTTGTCCTCTATCTTGTCCATTTGCAACTATCACTAATTAAAACATTTAGTAGTAAGGAAGTAATTTATAAATTAACTTAGAAATTGATGATGGATAAATTCTTAAAAAATACACCAAACGAAAGATGCTTATTATTTATATAATTATTATATATTACATATAATTATTATATATATTATACATTATTATTACATATAATATATGATTATTATTATTCGTATATAAAAAATAATTGTAGAAATTTGACTAGACTATTTCTAGATAAGTGATTAATTTAGTGATATCTAACGATTTACAGTATCGTTAAAGTACAATTTCAATAAAAAAACAAACGAAGAATATCTTAAAGAAAAAAAGAAATGAATCAAGACTAGAATTTTAAATAATTCTACAAGAAAATGTAAAGCAGTAAATAGAATTCTATTACATTCTTTAACGAGATACCTATTTGTCTCTGAAAGAGTTACATCAGGACTACTCTCCTCAGCTATTTCACTCTTGCCTTTGGCGGCGATTTATTATGCATGCTTACACGCTGTTTTGCAGCGCGGATTTATTCATGCGACTGGATTTTTTTCATCGCTTCACACTTTCGCGATTTTCCATGGTATTTGTTGCGCGATGCGCGATCATCGTCTGGGAATCGATGAAAGGAATCCCGTTTTTAAGCGCATCGGCTCATCAACATGGACCGGTTTAATCCCCACGACTGGACACGACGATAAAACTGGCCGGGTATTTAGGATTCCGGTCGAATTTTCATGTCAAGCCGGACAGGGACGCGGTTGCGGACAATCGCTCCTTTTTTCCCCGCCGTGGATACAGTCAGTAAACAATCCTTGTCGACACCATGTCGGAAAACTATCGACTGTCCAGGGATAAAATTGAAAACTTGTTCGGACACTGTTAACCAATTTTACGGAAGCTTATTTTTATCAGACGAACCCCGATTATAGAAATATTTCAAAAAGCAAAATTACACGTGCTTTTCGCTATTTTCGTACCGGTCATTGTTTCCGGATATATTTCAAACGATAAATAAACTTTTGTGAGATTAAATGCACTTTTATAGTACTGGTCATTATTTCTTTTCGGTTTTTTTTTAATTCGGTTGGAGGTACAGTATCATAGGAACTGATTAACATGTTCACCGTGCGGTCAATTTCTGCCGACTTTCTAGTTCAATCGTAGATATTTCTTTAATCATAGCTATTATTAATTTAAAATGAATAATCAAATATATAATTAATTTTACTTAATTACATTCTATTACAAATTATACGTCGTACGTATATTACAAATTCGGATCTCATTAAAATCACCGATAGGGACTTCATCAACACTGATTTTACGAACAACAATTCACCGACGCTGGACTTGGATGCTGGATCAACAACCTTGACCAACAACAGCTTTAATCGCCGACAATATTAACCGATAACAATGACGATTGAGATATATGATATTCTCTACGTGAACAAAGCTAAAACGCAGACTGATATAATACTCTAAACCGAACTTGTACTTTGTTCGAACTTGCTGTAAACAATTGGTTAAACTCTGTGTCGATCGTTGTTGTTATCGGTTAATATCGTCGTCGATTAAAACTGTTGTCGGTCAAAGTTGTTGTCGATCGAGTCCGGTGTCGGTGAATTGTTGTCGGTAAAACCAGTGCCAGTGATTTCAATGCGACCTACAAATTCATATAATGGTCACCGGTACTTGACATCATGTTGAATGTGTTAAAAGGGAATCTACTCTAAATGTGTCGTAACAGAGTTTAGTTTAAACTTCAATCTTAGTTCGAATTTTTCCGACGATTACTGATAAAAAATTATGTATAATCTATTCACACCTCACATTAACTTGACAGTTTTACATTAAAATTTTACATTATTGTGACAGTTTTAAAATTATTGAAAAATGACAAGTATTAATTTCTAAAAAATCATGTCGGTGGATTAAAGTTTTAATAAAGGGGAACAATATGATTGGCACGTGCCATTACACCTAACCTATCATACCATTCCGGAAACGCTCGTTACATCTGACAATTCACGAAATTGGACTAAACGTAATGGGTCGAACGAAGTTCGTAAGTGTCCCCGAACGACGGTCTGGTTCGTACGCCATTTTCGATGGCTCGATTTTAGAAAATCCTCGGTCGCCGGGCGTCCTGACCCGCGAAACTCTTCGACAACTATTTGGAACGAATTCCGAAACTGTCCGATTAACCGGAAGGACGTGCCGGAAGTACATTTCTGGGAAACTGATGCAGCGATCGTAACCATTCTGGTGTTCGTTCTGCGGTTTTGCGCGGAGAACTATTCAGAACTAGCGGCCACCGTTGTCGAAACTGTCAATTTCCCCGGAACAGTCAGTCTACCGTCAAAAATACACCGAACATCCATTTTCTACCGAGTCTTAACTTCTCTACTAAGATAAAGTTTATGTGGAAATCGTCGTAAGTTGACGAAAGTTCATTAAAAATTTATGAAACGAATTGGGAGCTCGAGCTTGGCAATTTGAATACTGTGATTACTTATTCTTCGTCTTGTCGTTAAAAGATCAATTTACACCAACTATTAGTTCCTACCTTTGCTATTGGAGATTCTAAAATTCTAAATAATTATTCCTCTATTTGAATATAATTTTTAATTCTCTTGTTACAGTTAAAAATTGTAATCAATCACAATCCTCCTTTCCAACGAGAAGAGAATAATTCGAAGAAGAAGAGAATAATAATAATAATAAACCTACAAAGAATCTCTATAAATAAAGAAACGATAAAACGAAATGAATATTTCAAAATGCAAAAACATCAAGAGTCCCGTTATAAAAACGAAGAAGAACAAATTAAATACTAAAAAAAATATATTCCGCGTAGCTATCGGAACAAACGAAGCAAAAGTCAAAACAAAACGAAAGAATACAAGAAACGCGTAAAAAGAAGAAGAATGAGTAGTGAAGAAGAGGATAAACTAAGAAAAACAATGGCAGATCGCCCGGAAATTCACTGTTCGTTCCGTAAAATCATGGTCGGCGATTCGCTTCGTCGTTTTGTTGACCACGATGAATTCCCGCAACGAAGTAGGTAAGATTAACCTACGTCATCGTGGGGGATATAACAGCCCGATGGAAGTTTCTCTATGGTTCCTTTACCACAGAGGGACGGCTACTTAGTTCGTGAGACGCGAAAAATTCAAATTCATCCTGAACGATTCTCTTTGCGCTGCCGCACCATCAATCTTTGCCCCTTAGTTCCTGCTGCTGCTGTCTTCGATTGGACACATTTGTGTATCCAGCGAATCAGTTTTTATGCTTCGTAATCGATAACGCCCGCGAACAATACCTCAAAACGCTTACAGTTCCACGAATCATGCTGAAATCCATTCTAGCCAGCTTCACAATTCATTTATTTTTTTTATATGTATACGAAGATATATTATTGAAAATATATATTTAATATTTAATTAAAAAATCAGTATACGGCATGAATAGTCATTTTAACTATATAATAAACGTTAAAAATGATCTCACCGAATAACGAGGATAATTAATATATGTAACGTATTGTATTTGTATTATATATACTATACGTAATTAATTCCCTAGTAATCTTTCCTAAGAAAAGTATTTGTACAAAATTGAATTTATTATTGTACTTATCTGTTATTTAATTAGATAAATATAATAAATTTCGTATTGGGTAATAGTACTTTTATGTGATTATAAAACATTGATATTGTTGAAACAAAATACAGAACGTTATAAAAAAACGCTTTATTGGAAAATAAGAATTTGTACAAATACTTTTTATAACCATTGTACTCATACTAAGCATCTTGTAATTTTGATATCTATTTTCAAATTAGATTCTAACTATATCAATGTAATTACGATAGTCAGTCTCATAACGGTGCTAATGAATACTTACAATATGTCGTAAAACACACACAGTTATATTGAAAAAAGGTGTTCACAAATCGTTAAAGAATACGCAACATTTTCGTGTGTCTGTGTACATCGGTAGCAGCCAAATGTATCAAATACTAGCTACACAAAGCAACCTAGACGTCTCTGTGGACTCTGTTTCACGTAGTTTCCAGTGTCCAAGAGATCATTCACAGTAGAAATATGTTAACAGTGAGTAATGAAATCGGGCTGGACGGGATTCAGGTGGAGAAAGAATCTGTAACCCGTTGCAGATTTTTCACGGTGGCATCGGCTCGGACACAGAAAGAGAGAGAGACAAGGGAAGGAAGCTTGTCAGGCTGGAGAAAGATACGAGGGTGAAAACAAAGCGCGAGATGAATGGCACTTTTCGCGTGACACCCGCGAAAAACGTTTGTCCTGTGCGAATCTTGCAGCTCGAAGCTCGTAAAAATTTCAACAAGAACGCCTCTTCCGGGGCCGCTCGTGATTCCAGGCCTCTTTCTCTGTCTGCCTGTCCGAATAGAACAAACAAGATCGTTACGTCGAAGGAACAGTGTAATGGTACTTGTAAAATCACTCGATTGTTAAAGTAAACGCGTTTTTGATGTTTCAAATGTCGCGCTGGAGCCAATTTCACCGAAATATTTACGTGAGGAGACTTGGAAAGGTTAACCTGGATGTGTCACAATATTTTCTCGAATATCTTTCAGATTGATGTCGCGTTTCCTTTATTTGATATATATCTATCATTATTGTATTCATAGTTAATTATCGTCTATCATAAGAAAATTTACCTAATCGTATCGTATTGATAGAATTATTTAAAACTGTCTAATTTTCCTGTACGATATATTTTTTTTTATTTTCAACCATTTTTAAAATACTAGCGTTATATTCTATTTCAACGTATCTCTTATACTGAGTTTCATTCTAAAAATACTTTTACTTCTTTTCATTTTAAAGATACTTCTAGATCTATAATTTTAATTATTCGGCGATCGAAGGGCCGCGAGATGTTTCAATATCGCTACACAATTGTGAATGTTTCATTAATTGATACATGCGCGGTAATAATGATCATCAGCCTGTTATTTCATAACAAGGAAGGGTAGAAAGTTGTACGAAATGGAAGTATTAATTGAATTCAACGACGCACGAAGTACACTGTAACTTGTTACTCTTCGTATCGCGGTTGGCTAGCCACAAACGTGACTGAAATCGTTTCGCTGCCCGTTAATTATTTCGTGCTTACACCAGTATCCGTCTTTAATTAACGAAATTATCGTTAATCGAAAGAATGAGCTGGTAACTGCTTCGTTTCGTTTGTTGTTGAATAAGATTGTTCTTTAATGAAGATTTAAATTAATTGAAGCTTCGAATTTATGTGGTGTTAAGTGAGATTAGATAACTTATAATTACATGTGTGTATCATCTTTCCAAAACAATCGTTACAAGGTGATTTTATTACACCTTCTGGATTTTTTCAAAGTCGTTCGCGTTATTGGTTCATACACCAATATTTTTGAAATGATCAAATATCTGAACT
The DNA here is from genome assembly GCF_041682495.2 of Bombus fervidus. Taxonomy (NCBI): domain Eukaryota; kingdom Metazoa; phylum Arthropoda; class Insecta; order Hymenoptera; family Apidae; genus Bombus; species Bombus fervidus. The sequence continues at coordinate 1,111,678 of NC_091527.1, forward strand.
TTCGAGTTTCCAGCATTTCGAATCTTTAAAGTTTTAAATCTCTAAAGTTCCACATTTCCAAGGTTTCAAATACTTTCATTTTCAAACTTCTATATATAAACTTTCAAATTTCTAAATCTTCCAATTTTCAAACCGTCAAATCATTGATTTCTCGAACATACAAATTCCCAAATTTACCTTCTACTTACACGTCCATTCGCAACCATCGAAATCACAATTTGAAAAATTCACCGGAAAACAGCTTCGACTTCCAACACGTCTTACCCCGCCTGTATACAGGCGCCGTGCAATCGTACAAAACTGTATAGGAGCTAAAAAGCACGTAGAAAATGAAAAAAACAAGAATCAAGGAGTCAAGAAATGAGAAAACAAGAGGAACACGAAATGAAAGGAGCAAAAGCAGCGCGAACCAAGGCGGGGTAAATAGATAGAAATCGGAAATAGAAGCGGGTGAAGTGGCGTAAACCAAAGAGAGGGTAGTAGAAGAGAATGGAGAGAGTACGAAAAAGTCAATAGAGTTTTGTAGGTATACCAGTGGGAAAAAGTGCTTGTACGTCGCGTATCGCCCCGCTTAATGACCAGAACAGTCGACGAAGACTGAAATTAAACCGTGTTTTCTAGTTACTTACCGGCTGAAAGGCTTTCAATTCCAAGGGTTAGTGACGAACGAGAGTGAGAAAGAAATTTTTTCTGTCGACTGGGAAAGAACTCGAAGATAGAGTAGGACGTACAATGGTAGTTTTCTTCGCGTCTGACACGTAAAGAAACCGTTTGTTTACCATGAATTATGTCACTCGATATCGCAGTGAGTGGGATAAGAAGACAGCCGAAGAAAGGGAGGCTTAATGCCCTGTAGACCGGGCAAACTTCTTTAAGTGTCGTGTTTATGGAACGTCTAAATGTTTGGGAAAAAACATCGAATAGGTGGAAAATGATTTTACCATTCTCAAATTTTGTCAAGATATTTTTAAATTTTTCTAACATATAATATTCCTAAATTTGTCTAAAATTGTATAACCTTGTTAAGAAGAAAAAATGATATGATAACAATTTTTTTCAATGAATTTACTTAGTTGAACTTTGTGTTTTCACTTAATCAAGGTTTCATTTAATATTTTTTGGATCAGTATTTTCTCCATTTAGATTCTATCAAGAGAATTTTGCGGATTGTTGGCGATTTCAAGTACGCGACGCAGTAGGAGTATAAGTTTGATAAGCATTTCAAGTCTCATTTCAATTTGACAGTTTACACTTCACACGAAAATTTCATTTGTAAATTCAACAGGACTTTACTTAACGTAAGACACTCTTAGCACGTTTCATCTGGAATCCGAGTTACTATGTAGGTACTTCGATATACCTACATACGATGGTACTATATACAACGATACTGAGTTACCAAGAGAAAATTAAAAAACATGAAAATTTAGAAACAGATTGTACAATAACATATATATGTATGCGGTACAGAAGTTTACAAATATATTACAGAAAAATTTGGATAACGTAGATTATATCACATATGTAGCGCTATTACGTTGTTCACTGAATATATTAAATGTTCCAATCATGGCACAAACTTCCTCTTCAAGCTATTTAATAAGCCTATCACAAGACAGTGCCATCGAGTAACCAAGGAAAGGTCACTAGAATCTTCGGGATTTATCTAAGGTACAGAACAAATTTCTCATTGAAAGAATTTACCTTTCCAAGGAAAAACCAGTTCAACACACGATTCAATACGAACCTCAATCACGCTACGGTCGAGACAGAGAAACTAAAAATGGTTCGCAGCAGGGACACCGGAAGTCGTCACGTCAGTCATCCGGCAGCGAAAAAGTCTCTCGCGTTAACGAATCGTGAAACTCGAAACATCGGAGGACGAAGCGAGAGAATTAATTGACCAATCGGGAAAGAAACGTACTTGACCTTTTTTGTCTGTTAGCAGGGAAAGGAAGGAGAAAAGATCCACGTATTTACGAGTACGAAGCTCGATGAGGAAAACAAGCACGACCGGCTGGAATAAGTCTCTGGAGAGCTGAACGACGAGGAGGAGCACTTTTACTTCTTGTAACAGGCTCGCTTTGTCGCGCTTAATTTCAGAGATTTACGAATCGATAGAAATTTACGCAAGACACAGGCCAAATTTTATTCTCGTCCTCTCTCTCTCTCTCTCTCTCTCTCTCTCTCTCTCTCTCTCTCTCTCTCACTTAACTTCGAAGGTAGCTTGAATGGATTTTAAGCGGATTTATACGCTTCCGCGGTTTATGTGTCGAGTACTGGTATACTATACTTCGTCATTTATTTCATAGACTTCGTTGTTTCCTTCGGCGACGATCGATTCGGCTATCGTTCTGTTTGCTGTTATAGCGACGAATTTGCCTGGTCAATAGTTTCGATAGATTTAGGGTGAATCATTCAATGTAATGTTAAGTCTTTGATTCGTGACAATGACCAAATATAGTAAAAAATGGTAAAAAAGTGTTCATTTATTTTGGAACTGAAATTGTGTTTAATTACATACAATATAATACAATATATCAAGCTATTATATTTTTCATATGTATTATATTCTTGTACAATTTACGTCTTCAAGAACGAATTTACTAAGGTTGTAAGAAAATAATAATCTGTAATAATAATATCTTTAACAAAACCGATTTTGAATTCTGCTATACATTATATCCTCTTTCAAAAAACATTCGAAGAGGTATATTTCAAGTTTCTATGAAATTGTCGGAGAAAACATTTCCACTATTCGATAAAAGGCTAATTTCAAAAATTGAAGAACTCAAATCAACAAAGTTGAAGCAAAGAAAAAAGACACGAAAGTCAAAGCGATTAACGAGTAAATACTTTCAAATAAACCGTAAGAGTTAAATTTATTCAGTTGGTGGTATTCTGTAAACGTTCTAAGAGTGTTCGGGTAGCACCGAAGTGTCAAAGAAGACATAATCATCTTATAAACCCATAGTGGGTTTCATACCGAAATTTGTCTATGTGGAACGTGAAAAAATTCTTAGTCTATCGACGTTTATGGCGTTCCATTGCGGAAAGCAGAATTAATACATGACTATCGTTCGTAAAAAAAGTCGGTTTCATACTGCTGAGAGGTTTTTTGTCGGCCGGTGAAACAAAGAGAGTCCGGAGGAAAAGTTGGTAAAAAGAGGTCGGCATGAGGGAGACAGAAGATAAAGGGCGAAAGCGTAGAAAAAGGGAGGGACGTATCTTCTGGGGCGCATCAATCGCGAGGAACGCGAGAATTATCCCGAGTGAAACCGCGAAAACTAAATCCTGGCCTGGGGAAAGGCGAAATTAATGCTTGCGGCTTGCTACGACAGAGACGAGTGCAATTGAGGGGACCAAGAGGGAGAAAAGAAAAAAAGAAAGTCCCATAATCTTGAGAGGTTTCTTACGAGGACTCGTGAGGATGAAAATGGACAGCCAGGTCGGCTGAAAGGAGTCAATGTACCTTCCTGCGTGCGTCACTTGCGAAAAACACGAGTTCTTTACGAATCGACCCTCATTGATACTCCACCGCCATCAATTATGCCACCATCTCGCTTCGAACGCAAGGTGGCATCTTTAGGCTATAGCCCCACTGTGTTTCCCCATAAACATCCCTCGCCAACCCTCTTTTTCTCCAGCGTATTCCTCGAGGTACGTTCCGTTTCTACACAAGTTTCTTTCACTAGTTTGTACTTGTTGTTTTTCGCTTTGCCGCTTCTTCTGCTTTGTTAAGAAGTTTGTATAGGTAGGTATATATGAATTTGTGTTAAAGTGTATATGTCTATAGGTTTGATTGTTACTTTGTAACTTATTCTACAGTAGTTCGTTTTCTGTTGTTGGTTAAGCTTCCTTTGGGGTTTCATTGGGAATTTTTTGACGAACTTTGCAGCGTATTTTATCATATCCTTTTGCGACAATCGAACTGCTGATGAATATATTGCCAAACTTGCAAAATGGAGAGAAATAAGGAAAATAATCTTCATTGGTGTACTTTACTAAAAATCATTCGAATCTCCAATATATATATCCAATATATATATCTCCAATATATATATATATATAAAGGCGTAATAAGTCTATAAAATTACGAAGTTTTATTTGTGTTGGTACTTGGGATATTTTAATTCATTTATTTTGAGACGTTAAACAAAAATGCGAAGAAGATGCAGCTGTTTAACGCGAATTATATTACTACGTGTAACGAAGGAAGTAAGAAAACAGTAAACTACTACGTACAAGTGTGCACAATTTACAAGATCTTGTGAAAGTATCAAATATATCTAAGGAAAAATCTACTCTTCTTATATTACATTGTTCTCGTATAACTATGGAGATACATTTTACACTATTTTCGAGTCACTTTAAAACTACTCGAAATACCTATTTCTACAATCTTTATTATACGTGCTCCGTTTAAAACTACTTTCTAGCTGTGATCCTTTAACTCGGTTTATTATTAAAACAACGAAGAGATATTAATAAAATTCTCTGCAAGCGTCATATACATCCGTGGAACCTTACAATATCGTCTCAAAGTATACTCTACGTTATTTTCAACATTCCCCAAACATACTAAAAAAGATCTCCTTCTACAATCTTCATTCTATTTTCTCCGTTCAAATTTATCTTCTACCTACAATGACTTAACTCGATTTATTATTGCAACAGGAAAAAGAAAAATCTGGCCATAAGACCGTATTAAAGTCTCTAAAAATTTTTCGACGTTACATCACTCTTACATAATCATCGCATTATTTCAAACACCTTAAAAATCTTGAAGAATCTACTTCTACGATCTCAATTCCATTTTCTCCGTTGGAATCTATGTTCAATCTACAATCACTTAACTTGTTCGACTATTCAAATAAGTCGAAAATATTTAATTAACTTATCAGATGGCCACAGAATTCTACCCTGGAAACTTTCTCCCGCTACCCCTGTAAATCTTCCACTTCCCCTCTACCATCGTTCGAAATACGTTCATTGATCCTTCCACTCTGTTGGGAACCTTCTTATTCCTGGTCATTCCGCTACCATTCCTTTCCCCTGTCAGCCATCCTTCGTTCCGGAGGAATGGCACCCGTTGGACCGTTTAAAACACGAGGTGGGCGCGCGCACTTTTCCGGAGAAACTCGACATCCGGTACGTCAATCCGTGCCCCGTTGCTCCTTTTAAGAGCATCGATTCGACTTCCGTACAAACCACCATCGAAACGACTGTTACTTCGTTTGTTCGACTTGTCGGCCGACAAACGCAGAAACTTCGACAACTGGCCCGGCCGGAAAAATTAAGTCGATAAATCTGTAATCACGTCCGCCCCTTCGACTGTGCCAAGCGAAATTATGACGTTCACAACGGCTAACCGGCCACCATGGATCTGCCCCAGCTGGTTCGCCCTTCTTTTCAAGGTGTAAAACATTCTTTCTTACTCCGGTCGAAGAAACATTGCGGTGTCATAAAATAGTTGTTCGAGGTTGAAGTCTAGATGGTCGAGTATTTAGACGAATAGACGGGAGACGGGGAAGGGTGAGGATTTGGAAATTTGGTCAAGGCTGTATGAAGTTTATATCGACTATAAATTTAGTATATTCGATAAAAAGAGAATTAAATAAACGATAGAATACCACAGCTTTCTCCCTTTTGTAATAGAAGTTCTCTTCCTTTTTTTTCTTTTTTTAACATGTACAATGTAAAATTTCTTTCAATTTTCATTATAAACAAAAAGAATAGAAAAAAGAATGATAGACACGACCTAAAGGATAAAGTTCGTGTAAAAAGAGAAAGAGAGAAAATAGAAAATAACCGAAAAATACAATAACACAAAAAAGGACAATAGACAAAAGGACGGCACATCTACAGTGCACAAAATATACTCCAGAGTAAACGAAAGAAGAAAATAGCAGAAAATAACCAAGAAATCTAACAACAGGTAAGACAGTAATGCATTGTTTGGAAAATAAGAGACTCCAGACAAAACGGAAGAAGCGTCAGCAAAAAATAACCAATTCTAAGGAACCTATCAGAAAAGTAACAGAAAAAAGAATGTTACGCATCTGTAGATATAAGATGCATAACCCGGGAAATAGAACACACTATGAAGAATAGGAGAAAACCGGCAAACCGAGAAATCGAATACCAAAAAAAACCTCATGGAAAAAAGTATATTACATGCATAACCAAGGAAATAAAATATTGTGAAAAGGAAAAACGAAAGAGCGAATCCGACATTCCCATTCCTTAGACAACCCTCGACATCCTTTCAGCAATACCTTGCCACCTTCGCTTTATTTCCCAATAATTCGCACAATAACCCGGCTGCATAAATCAAGCAACGCGGCCAACTGACAGCAATTCCCTCGTCTCACGATCCAATCTCACGAACGTGGAACTTGGAAATCGTTGTTACCCCATTCCTGTTCCAGCTGAACGGTGCGAGCGCGAGGGACAAAACGTTTCACGCGTTGAACTCGAAGCAAGAACGACCGATTACGCTCTCGTCGAACGAATTCCGTTGCGCCGTGTAAAACACGATAGCGACGATGGTGGAGGAAGAAAATAAGCGAACACGAGTCGGCCGCGAATCGTTCGGTGAAATTTCGTTTGTCTGACCTTCATGGTCGTCGTATTCTATTCGATTTATGAAGTAGGAACCTCCATGCGCGGGTCCTCGAAGTTGAAGAGTCGATATGAATATTTCTAGGTCTCCGGCTGAAGCTCGATATTCGCTCGCGACGAACAGAAGTATTGGAAACGCGCAAGAAGTTTGGACAATCGAATTGTTTTACTTTGACTCTTGACTTACTTGGCTTCGGTTCGAGCCGATATGAGCGTGTTCGATAAGAGTCGAAGGATCGGGACTTTCGTTATTTGGGCAAAGGATATGGAAATTTTCAATCGATTTTGGAATTGGTTAAGATGGGTTTAGTGATAGTGAAAACTGAATTAATCGTTGATGTGTGATATTGAGCTATACCTGCGCAGGAATTATGGTTTCTATAGAAATATCGATTAGGTATATTGTTATATTAGGATTATGTTTCTGTAGGAATATTGATTATTGATATTAGGATATAGGAGGAAGATTGATTATATTCATAATATAGTTTAGTTTGAACTATGAGTTTAGTTCTCATTTCTTAGTGCAAATTGCTTGTACAAGTTATTTGAAAATAAATCAAATTTGACAAACGTACGTATAAAAGAGAAAAAAATACAAAGAATGTAAATTGTAAGGTATAAGTGTTGTTTAAAAAACAAATTGTTAATGCTGTAAACTAAATGTACAGTAAAAATAAAATATAAAAAAGGTGGTAAATATCAATCTCCAGCCTACAATAAGATTACAATTTTTTATCAATCCATAAAACAGGTTTCCCTCGACCGAAGAACACTTATCGTTCATTGTAAGATGAAGTCGATTCTTGCGACGTTCCATTCCCATCGGGTTGACACGAACAAACCCTGACAAATCTCTGTTGACTGGCGACAGACGAGCGACACGTATGTAAAGATTCGACTTGATCCTTACAGACATAATCTGATCGTAAAAGAAGCGGAAAGGGCGCGGTGTCGAACATCGATGATTATTTTACGAGCGTTGAATTTACGAGAATCTCCGTTTTCCGTATTATCACCGGCTTTTATTAGACCCTCCAGATGTTTGTTCGAGAAAAAGAGCGCCGTTTCGATACGCTTAAACGATTCGTGATTTCTTCGTGACCGGAGAAATTACTTATTACTGATAAGGATGCATACGGAATAACTAGAAATATTAATGAAAGGAACGTACGACATTTTATGGCGAATTGTGATTTTTTGGAATTAACGCGCCAAGTTGCAAATTTTTAGTGACGACAGTAGTTTGGAATATTTAAATGAAAAGATTTAAAGAGTTTAACAACAAACGTTAATTCGTCTAAATGAAAGATACAGAAATTGAAAATATAATTTTCGTTGTACGTTTAAACGAAAAAGGCTAATTTTCACAAAAATGAAGAAACGGGAGAGGCTTTTTCTGGTGCACGCATGAAACTGGCACGGAAATGACAAAGATAACAATTAAGAAAATTCAAATGAGATAACTGGATATAATATCAGCGAACACACCTGCATTTATGTCGAGCATAAAACCATTTTGTTCTCTTTCTTTCTAGATAACATAACAGTTAAAATGTGTGACATGTTAAATATGAATAAATGTTACGCTTATATAATATATAAATATGTATATGCGGTGGCATAATTTTTTAATGGAAAATACCGGATCCAAGAGAAACGCGTTGTGTTATATTTAATAGTATATCATATCACTGAATTGTACAACAAATAAGAATGCAACGAATGCGAGATTCGTAACTTTTATAAACGCATATAATGTACGTAATTTTCATGCCACAGCACCCGTATATCACGCAATGGTAACTTTTTTAATTTTCGTATGTCTTTATCCATTTTCATATCGAGATTTTTATATTTGCAGCGTGTGCCTTTTGATCTAGTATGCGTTTTTATATGCGTGTTTGTAAGCAACATAGTTGCGCAGTACGAATTTCAGAGTAAGCATAGTTCGTCAGTACTAAAGAGAAATAACGTTACTGCGCCTTTGAGCTAGTAAGCTTCTAATGATTTCAAAGAAGGCATCACTCTTTTCATCATTACGTTACGCTTCTTTCGTATATATTTTTCCAGTTTTTTCAACACACTTTTTTGGTTTCTCTTTTGTAAAATATGATTTGGTAGCTTTTTAAAAGTTACTTACTTAACAGATTCTTACTACTGATGAGTCTTCTAAAGTGTCGAACTTACCTGAAACAAACAAAATAATTTCATCACCACAAATCGTTATGAAATATTTTACAAACATGAAACTCTTTGTTTTTACAAAATAGTTTAAGCTTGAACGTACAATAGCACGTTTAAAAATGCACAAATTCAATTTCGTTTTTATAATATCTTTTATTATATGAACATTAAAGCTGTAATTCACAATTCAAACATTTTTCGTCATTTAAAAAGTAGCTAATTATGAAGTAGTATTAGAATATTTAATTCCAACAAACCTACAAATTTAATTTAACTTCTGTAATACTAAATTTAATATACATATAAATTCAGTTCCATTTATATAATATCATATTTTTGTAACGTAGAGTTTAAAACGTGTAAAAATTCGTCGCTATTTACAAAACAACATTAGTTCCAGCGAATAATGAAACGTTTAATAATCCACAAATCCAATTTCATTTTTATAATGATGCATCCAGATCCACGAAATCCCTTCAAAGCCCTGTCAACTCATTTCCACGGCGAAGAAAAACGAAGGAGGAGTTCAATTTTCTAAAACAAACCTCACAAAGAAGCTCTTCGAACGATCGATTCATTAATCCATCGCTTATCCATTATCCCTAACGCTTCGAACTTTCCTCGAGCTTTCATTCATCTTCACAGTGCGCGCACTCGCGTGCACCTAAAGCCCTTTCCTCACCGGAGAGATACACCACTGCCACAACGGGGGAAAAACCAAATTCATAAATCATCTGTCTCGATACGAGCAACTTCGTGCAACGCGTGAAAAACTCCAACTTTCTCCCTTGAAATAGAGCGTTCCCCTTAAGGAACGAGGAGTTCACCAATCTCTCATACTTTACCACCTCACTTCGAACAGCAAAAAAAGTTCTAAGAAGCGACAAAGAAAAGAGACGGATTTAAATCGTCGCTTTTATCATTGCCTTCAACGTTATGCTATTGAAGTCCCGATTAGTTGAGGATGTAAGTTGTTTCGAGTATTTAAATGGTAGAAGTATGATTTGGAAGGAGTAAAAATTTAGAAAAATTTCATTAACGAATAGAATGGTGTTACGTTCTTATATCGTATACAGAATTTTGTGAATAATAATAATCTTTTATTGATAGTGATCTTTCATTGATAAATCTAACTAATATTTTGTAAAATCAAAATGCACAAATTTTCTGGTATCAAATATTATAGTTTCAGTATAAATAATAGAAAGTTATTTATATTTTGATCGTAAAACTTCAGGAGAGGGATTATGTAGATCTTGATAGATTTGGATATTTGGATATATGAAGGTAAAGTTAAACGATTTTTCGATATCAAGCGCTGGTTGCAAATATAAGCTATATATATCTTAATCGCTACAACTGAAGGAGAAAATTATTTGTTTCGAGTGATAGCAACTTTATGAAGCTAAAATTGAACAACCATTTGGTATTGCATATATCAATTGCATTTATATTCCGGTTCCAAAAATTTGAATATCGCGATCAAGACAATCGCGAACAATTAAAACCTACTCTATTTTACTTAACGACATGTATCTAGCCCTCGCCATATAAAGTTACAATTCAACCTTATCACATAAATCCCACGAACGATAAAAAAAAAGCTGCGCCAACTCCCTTACCGAAAGAAGAAATATAGAAAAATATAGAACACATCCCACAGAAAATAAAGAAATAAAAATAGAGCAAAAAAGGAGAGATACAATGCATCTAGTGAACAATAAAAGCAGTGAATTTTCCCTGGTATCGTAATCTCTTTCCTCTTTCAACTCCATCGGAGCCACGTTTCGGCTCATCTATACAAGACACCCTCTCGTACTTTCCAAAATACGCCGGTGTGCAAACCGAATCTTGTTCTCAGTGAAATCACGACCGAGAGCTTTCCCCCCGATGATCAGAGTTTTTCTTCCTCTTTTCCGTTTCCCTTGGTACACTCGGAGGATTCCCATCGGAGGAAGATTTGTCCGACACTCTTACAGAGTCTAGAGGATCTCTACCCTTTTCTATGACCGGTGTCAAGCCGACGGACAACGAGAGAAGTTGCGCGGAAATGGCGAAAAATTCGGACGTGGTACGTGTGGCTAGCGATGAGGAGGCGGCACGTGTGATAAGTTTCCCAGTTATCACCAGATGCCGGCCAACAATTTATTTTCCTCTCCACCTCTTTCCTATCCGCCCGAAACACGCTCCGCCCTTTTATCCCCTATCCGCCTTTACCGATAGGTAGTTCTTTTCTACTTCAAACTCCATCCTTCTCTCTCATCTTGTTACTCTAGCTAGTTGATACTTCGTTTTTTGCAACTACGTTTTCTTTTTTCTCTTAAGCTACTCCCGATTTTTTGATTCAATTTATCCTTGATTTGTATTATCCTCCTCCTTGCTGCATATTCCTTTCAAAAATTACAGCTCGCTTATTGTAGGAAATGGAGTCGATCGGTCAAGTTATCAAAATCTCCTTTTATCACACAGCGACATTAAGATCAGAAAATCGAACAAATGTATTTATTTTATCTTTCTTTCGTAGTCTCCGAGTAGAAAATAAAAATATTGAGACGACTATAACAAAAGTCGATATTTGCTCGATCTTTTTTTATTTTTAAGAATATATCGCAATTATATTGCATGTTTATTTGTGTTTCACTTAGTGTTTTTTCGTGTTTGATATCGCTTTGTTACTTTAGCTAGCTGCGTTTACTATTTTTGATTTACCTTTCTTTTTGCTTTTTGCGATGGCATTTCATCACTTTTTTCTTTTTTTTAAATATTTATTTCTATCGGTTGGACATTTATCTATTGTTTCTTCGTTCCGGCTTTTATTTTGTACCTTTTTGGATTTTGGAACATGTACATTGTACATGTTTGTTCCTATCACACTTGTTCACTTCTTTAATTTTATATTTTGTTGCTTTTTCATTTTTATTTCTCCGCTTTTTCTTTATTTATTTCAGCTTCAAAGCTCTGTATGCCCGGTCTATTTTCAATTCTCGTCCCTTTTTGTGTGAATCTTGTCAACTCTTTATCCTGCTTTCAACCGTTAATTGAGAAATACTAATTTAAAGCTTTTCCAAAATTGTCTTTTCTGTAAACGTGACAATTCATTCAATTTTTTTATAATTTACCTATTCACTGACTGAATTTACAAACGTGGTGGCCAATTATTTGGTATCAATTATTTACCCTTTGTTAACATATTATTCCTCATTAGCAGAGTTGATTATTCTCAATTTACATCTAGTGCCTCCTTTATTAATATTCATACTTCGCTCAGTCAGCATATTCTTGGGAGATTTTTTTTTATTTCTGTCCTGAGATTTCTCTCTGTCCAAATTTCTCTGGGTATTTTCAGTTTCCAGTTCTTCCATCCCTCTACTTTCCGAGGATCCTTCTTTCACTGCCATAAAGGCTTGGAAGCATATAAATATAATACACGCGTGATATTTTGGCCTGTACGAATCGGAATAGATTCTGTCTTCTCCATTGTCAGACTTTCCTTTTTCTTCCTCCTATTTCTATCTATTTATTCTTTCTATCATCCTTCCTCCTTTATTAGTATTTATCTAAACTTGGATACTTTCTTCTCAAAGGCAGCCTTCTCTTTGTACGTAAGATTTTCCGCATATTTTCCGCCAATTATTTTACGTCATACTGTGAGTTATTCACATTCCTCTTCCCCTTTTTCAACTTACGCTATGACATTTCTCAACAACTGTCGTCTGGAATATTCCATTTGTAAAGTAAAAACGAAGAAAAGACCTTGAATACAATCTTTCTGTGCTATTAGATTCTAATTGCAGAAATAAGACGAAAAAAATTATTCAAATCTTTACACTTTCTGATATTTTCCTTACACCAAATCTCTACAATTTTCACTCTTTCATGCTTGATTGCCATTTACAATACATTACCATTATTTACATTACACTATGATTCTCTGGTATAACACCAGATTCACACTCTCATTTTTGATGATAGTATCTCAACAATTCCCTTCCATTTATAAAATAAAATATATATATCACTTCCCAAAGGCAGTTTTATTTCATTATTAAATTATCGTTGTAGAAATAAATTAAAGGCAATTGTTGAAATCCTCTCATTTCCTAATATTTTCCTTGCACCAAATCTCTACGTCGACGATCGTCCACTGCTCATATATCCACCTTTGACTTTTCTAGTTTCAAACATTTTTTAGTTTCTTTGTGTTCTCATCTTTGTCTCTGGCTCCACCCAATTGCCTCCATGAACACCCACGTGCGCGCGCGCACACACACACATACTCTCTCTGCATGTTCTTTTTATTTCTCTGTTTTTCTCAGTGTTCCTCCTTTCTCGATCTCTGTATGATAGGTACAGGATACACAGAGTCTCGTCTCGAGTTCTCTCAACCTGGTTTTTTCAGCGACGAGAAAAGAAAGTCTCCTCGACTCAGTCCACGTAACGCAAGGCCCGAGTCATAGATACGTGTATTAAGAACGATGTAAGCGGGCCGTTTTTTCTTTGCGCCGTGGCACGGTGCTTGAAGAAAGGGAGAAAACAGAGTCGTGGGACGTTTGCACGGAGCGCGAAACGGATGTTCTTGTGTGGATCTTCCTTTTGAGAGAAGATCTCCACCTGCTCGTTCTCGAATAATTTCTACGTCCTGCCTTGTACTTTGTCATAAAACTTTGCCATAATGCGAAGCATGGCCATTTTTAAAGAACATCCCGGAGTATGTCTATGACATAGTGTTTTAAAACGTAATTTTCGCGATATATAAGCGAATTAATATTTTTATAGGAATGGCTTTGTTGAGATACATCGAACGAATTACATTTGTCAGTTGTTTGTGATTTCTTATTTAATATATTATATTTTATCTTATTTTTTTATTATACAATATTATAATATATTATTATTATTACTATTATGAATATATTAGTCTGATTAATCATATCAAGGTTGGAAAAGTAGGTTTATTATTATGCAATAATTGATTTTAACTGCTATATATTCTGACGCAGATTTTTTCTTGCACGACTAATGAAAATAATACTTTTTTTCAAAATTATTGCAACATGCGTATATTTTTAGTAATAAGTATTGTAAGTGGAAATTTAATTTTCTTTGTTAGTAGTAGTCCATGATGTTTTAATTTAAATTATTATAACTTATGTTGTTTCTGCTCTTACATCGTAGGTTACTAGGTATACATATACATATGATTTGTATAACGATTTTTGTTTTTGAACTCATTTGACGTATTTAAGCATGAATATTTCGATATTCAGTATACGAATATTTTCTGGATTATATATTTTTTTAAATATTTTGTAAAAGATTTCCTTTTACAAAAGATTTTAAAGATTTTAAAATTATTTGATATTTTCAAATATTTCAATACAAGATTAATAGTACAATAAAAGACCTTAACCTTAGGACTCTGCTCCGGTCGCGAAATTTTACCCTTGATATTATGCAAATATTAATCTGACAAATTATAATTAGCATAAGAAGACACAACTATCTCTCTCTTTTAATTAATCATACAGTTACATCTTCTGACAAAGTTGAAAATAACTTTCCACCCTCGCAATTATCACAGAGAAACAATTTACATTAATACAATACATTTTGCCACTAAACTGGTTTTCTAAAGTCAAATATACCTATTTTTTTTATCACATTTCTGAAGATACAGCAAAGATTATAATATATAAAATATTTCTTATACCCTTTTACCCTAAGACGAAGTACTATTGTTATCAAATTGCAACATACACTGCTCATAGGAGATTAGTTACATAAGCCAAGCAAATACAAGTAAAAACGTCCTATAAGTTTAATAGACTGGCACTTATTCATGTGATATCGTAATAGTAAATGATTTTTAAAAAGCGATTAAAAACTCAAGCTTCTAATTTCTCTTCTTATTTTAATTTCTTAACATTCACATTTATATAAATCTAAATATTTCTGAATCTAGTTAAGTACACATCACTAAAAATTCGACATTTTACGTATTTTATAACCCAATTTTATCTTTTACAACCTAATATCTTATAAAAATCGACATAAGGATAAAATCGCTTTGAAATTAAAGCGCAATACATGCTTTTCCAGAATCTCTACGGCGTTAATTATTAACTTACATAGAGAAAGAAAATGTAAGTATACCAAACGGGTGGAGTCCGTCTAAGAGTTGCATCAACGGTTATTAATGTTTCAAGATTACTATCTCTTTGAGCACGCTTTCTTCTCAGCGTGGAACGCCGGAAAATTCTATTCGGGACAATTTTAGCAGAATTTTGTGCAATCCTCTGGCCGAAACGTGTACAACGTAAGTAAATACAACGGAAGGAAGTATTTCGAGACTGGGTTCTCGCGGCGCAGGACGTCGATTAAAATTACTGCTCCAGAGGTGGCCACGTTGTTCCTTCTAGGTTTCGTCAAGTTGTGTGATGTCGGAAGTTTTGCAAAATTCGCCCGCCATTCCGATATGGAAACATAATTATGAACATACAATTTGTCGAAAGTTTACGTTAATTGAATCGAGACATTAGATTAAATATTCAGACCATTAACAACCATTAATATTACGTTAACGTAACATTACATTTAAAATCTTTATCTTTTTGTTTTTTTAAATTAATTCACGGTTATGACTTAAACTTTGCTTTCTCACATTGCGTTTGTGAATTCGAAGGATCTATTTAATATCTTTTTCATGGCTATTTCTTTTTTATTTTTGGACCGTACAATTTTTTAAGGTTTCTAAAAAGAACGTAAGACACACTTTATTAATTAACTGAACCAGAGCATGATCTTAACTTTTCATCCGCAACCTTTCTTCAGTAAGTTTATACAGGTAATTCAATTGTAAAGTAAATTCCAAGAATTTTCGTTGCTATAACTTATTCCATCGCTATGAAGTTTCATACAATATATTTCTATCGAATAATAAAGTATGTAATCTTCTATCATTTCTCTCGTGCCTTAAAAACAATAAATAAAAATTATTCTGCTATCAAGTAGCTCGTGCATAAAGAAGTATTCGAGATCTTTTAAAATCAAACATTTGCAAACAATAGTAATCGCTACTAAAGATATCAATTTTCACCAATTAATTTCAACTCATTTAATTTTTCAAGTGTTACGGAAGTAACATTAAAACTGTTAGTATTCTCAGCTATTTAAAATATTCCATGCGAGTATCTGAACTCGTTTTAGTTTCAAAACTGTCAAGCAAAGTGCAATCGTTATTACGGTATTACATCTTGCCAACCAATAAAATGTCCAATTACTCAGCAATACGAGCACCTCGAGATTTTAATTATCCATTCTCATCCACGTTGACCGTGCTCCTGTAGCCGCAGTGCAATCATTATTCTTCTAACCTCATCAATTATACGAGGAAACGCGAAGAATCTCGCGTCTCCGACGTTCAAGATCGTCTGTACCGGTGGACCGTCGAAAAAACTGACTATCATTTTCCTTAAAAATATTCTTAACGTCAGTGATGGGATTTTAATAGCGGATCGTCGCCTTAACGACGCTCCGGCTAACTTCGTTAGCTTCGTTAATATCCTCCACGGCTGCTAACTTTTCTTATTTTCCGTCCAACTTCGCCGTTATTGCATTCCATTCACTCTTCCATTAACAAGCTTATTGTTATTTTTCTCTTCCACCTTTGTTTATGACTTTTTTTCGATGCATTGTTAACACTTCAACGACATAAGAGTTTCATCAGTGGACAGACATGGAATGGAAAATTATTTCAATCCTAACGTTTTAAATTCTGAATATGCGGTCAAAAGAATTTTTTAATTTTTATATTTCGAATACTGAATATTTAGGCCGAGAAACTTTTCATTTATGACATTTTAAATATTGAATATTTGCAAAAGAATTATTTAGTTCCTACTATTCGAATATCGAATATTCACTGAAAAGAATTTTTTAATTCATAAATTTCAAACACTTGTTTGACGAGTAGGTATTTGGTGAAAAGAATTCTTCAAATCAAACATTTCGAACACTAAGCATTAAATAAAAGTAATTTTTTATTCCTTACATTTTAAACACTTAACATCTGAACAAAAAGAAAGCTTGATTTTTCTTTACAAGAACAATCTTAAAAGCAATCTTGGTACAATGTGTGTTATGCAAGTAAGTACGTTAAACACGTGACACATGAAGGAAATGGTAATTTATAGGTGAGTCATTGCGATTACGGAAGTTGAAGGATAGTTTCCTTTACATATAATTAAGGGAGAAAGCATAAATAAAAACAATATCGATCTAAGAAAATAATAAATTTCTAAGTGTGCCATTGAAATTTTTAGTCAGGAAAAAGTTCGCTGTGTGTATAATTAATCGCGAAAACGTAGTTAACAGCTACTTCGACTCGAAAAATTAATTATGTACCTTAGATCTGAAAATCTTTGCATAAAATCTACGTTTAATTCCTCAGTTCCCTACAATTTATTACCGAACTTGTTATCAAAGAAGAGGAGGGGGCGAATCATTAAATTCATATTTTATGTAAATTGTGAGTTTCTCGAGAAAAATTCTAGAATCAGTTCCTTCTGTTATAATCGACTTGTAAAAAATATACACTAATTTTGCCTTTACAGAATTTTTCAAGATTCTTTTACAAGAATACTTAAAATAACCAAAATCGCAAGCAATTATAAAAATGACAAACTGTTTCGTCCTTAGTCCCGTAAAAAATTTTACAGTTCATTGAAAATCAATGGATCATTCACGGCCAACGGAAAATCGAATCCTCACTTCTCCACATACTTACGCAATAGTTTCATCTCTTATCCTTTCATCCCCCATTCATAAATTTATTCTATCTCACCATTTCCTTCACAGGCAACAAACTGGAGCTTTAGAACACACATACACAATCTGTTGAAGGTAATCGAACACTTGTAGGTAACTTTTATGAATACATATTGTTACATAGTTATACGAAACATTTTGACATTTTATAGACACTGCTATGAAACTTGACTATCACGATTACAATGATGAAGTTTGAACCAAATTTGAAAACATATTATAGAATTTGTCAGATATATTTCTCAGAGATTACAAAAGTATTTATGCAACCAATTATCCATTATGCTAATAAACCTCGGCCATAATACGAGATAAAGATAACGTATATTTTGTAGTCTCTATTTGTGGACTAATAAGCTGAAATGAATAACCTATTATTACTACTATTAATAAATCTCGATACTCAGTGGAAGCGTGATTATATTTGACATTTGTTATATTCTTCAGATGACTATTTATGGCGTATAATTTTGCACTAAGTGTATACGATAATATGTAACAATATATATATATATATATATATATATATATATATATATATATATATATATATATATATGCAATATCTAGCGATAAGTATCTTGTAATTGGTATATAAATTTTCAAATCGGATTCAAATTTGACCAATATAATCACGACAGTCGTGTCTTACAACAATAGCAATATTCAAAAAGTTTGATATAATGCATACAACACAGACATCAAACTATTCCACGATAAGTTTCCAATAACCTCGTTACGATTCGGTGTAGAATCTAAAGGCCGCCATAAAAATCGTCAAAGCAAGCAAAATACGCCATAGAAGAATATCGACGCATGATACTGGACGAGTACCCAGCCATACCACGTAGCCAATTGATTTTTAACTAACTTCATCACCAATTGTTCCTCGTCAAACGTTCCTCGATTACCGGAAACTAAACCTCCTTTCAAAAAAGAAATCTTCATTGTGCACAAGCGACACTACTTCCCTAATCGAATTCCGCTACCAATACTACTAACATCATTTTCCACGAAAAACACATTGCAAGATCCTTCGGTAAAATGAAAGGTAGGGGAGAAGAGGGAGAAGGAAGAAAATGGAGGATAGAGAACAAAGGGCGCGGGGCATGCTTTCGAGGAAAGGAAACGAGATTTTTCGAGAGGAATAGAGTTGTGCTTGAAAGCACAGCGGCGTGACTTCGTTAGTCTCATTATCAACAGGATACTAAGCGCACCCTTTTCCGGCTATCTCGTTTTTCCGACGAGCATTTCAGCTTCGTTACCGTGCATTTCGTTAGCCCGCGCCCGTCGATGTTGCCGCGCCGCTCATAACATCGTTAATTTCGCTTTATTTACTTCCCACGTTAATTGACGTTGTGCGAGAACAAAAGGGCGAGCAACGCGACCGCGTGCACGCGCCTCTTCCAATCCGCACGGAAAATTGGCTCACTCCCTCTTATGTTTGGTGCTTCAAACCCCGTTGCTTGTCCTTGGGCCGTCATAGAAAAGGGAGAGGTAATCTTTTATGGGAAATTCATGGCTAATTCGAGATTTCGTGCTGGAAAATGCTTTAACGACGTTTGATGTTGGTTTTTGCGGTTGATTGAAGGTTTTAGTAGTGGTTTGGTAAGAATTAGAGATATGTAGAGTTCCGTTAATTACTTCAATAGGATAATTTTTAACGACACAATAACAGGGGAAAAGCAGAGAATCGTTTTCTTTTTTTTATAGCGGATTTGAGATTTCGCACTGGAAAAGATTTTAGTTACGTTCGATGTGTTTTCTGTGGCTGATTGAAGATTCTAGTCATAATTTGGTAGATAATGATCGTAAGGAGTTATTATAGTTTTATTATGAATTTTAGTAGCATGATTTCAAGCTCTTATACGTTGTTTTCGACACGTTCGTAACTTTCTGTTGGAAATAATCGCGAAAATGTTCGGTGTAATTCTCTATGGTTAATTTAATATTCTATCGTTCTTTATGTGTACAATAATGAGTCTAATAAGGATAGAATAAAGTTTTCTATCTTAATAATTCTTATATTGAAACTTCTAAGAGAAACTTGAAACTTCTCAACGGATAAAAGTGTGAATTTGTTGAAGAATGTTTTAGGAAGATACTCGAGAGAACAAAACTCGCTTTTAACTTCGGTACAAATTATTTCGAAGTATTTTAAAGCATCTTATACACATACTCTAATTACAAACTTCAAAAATTCAAGAGTACATTTTTCCACAGTCGTCCACTAATTCCTGAACCTTTAACGAACCTTCAACTAACATTCTCTTCGACATCGGATCGTGCTATCGATAACCTAACGTTGGTATGATAATTCGATGTTCCACGATAAAACGACGAAGCTCGTCGTCGTCGTCGTCGTTGTCAATGTGGCGGCGTTGAGAACAAAGGGAAGTTCATAGATGCTTGGAGAATAAATAACGAACGGCCGTGCAAAGGGCTGGAGTACGAACCGAAGGGTGGAAAAGTTGGCGAGCTGAGTTATATGACGTGCGGCAGCACACTTGGGGCGTGATCCGATGTGACGTACGATCAGAAGGCGATTTAATAAATTTAACGCGGCGCCCGATGACAGCGTGTCACCGGCAGACACGGACGATCGTTCGTGCGCGGATCCGCCAAGATCGCGGACGATCAACCGTTCAAGTTTGTCATTAATCGTCTAGATCGACTGGCATCGCTTTTACGGATATAGCAGGCCTCCGCTCACCGATTTCACATTGAGAGGATTCGAGAGAATGAAAGAGGGTAGTCAGTGTGTTTTGTCGTTGCAGTGATTCCTATTCGCGATTCTGTTTGGTTCGCGATGAAGAAAGATGATGATGTTTAATTTACTTAATGGATTTTGGCTACTTTTTTGTTCTAAGAGCTCTTTATGTGTTTTACTTTAAAATTGTCAATTCTTAAAGAAATAAATGTCATTGTAGTGTTATATCTATATACTTTTAGAATATTCAGAGATGAATAAATATCTTCTTTGGAAAATATAGGGTAACAGGGTTCAAGAAAATTTATGATTACTGATTTCGTGCAAATTTAATATGTACGCTGCTGAATTTCAATTTAAAGGCATGTAAACGTAATTAATGTAATCAATAATTAGATACAATCTTTACGTTTCTAATTTATGAAAATAGATATCTTGTATTCTTTTTTTTCTTTTTGTTTTTTTAGAGCATCTAGAATTACGAAAATATTTCAGAAAAATAATATACGTTGATAAAATTAAGGAAAATTTATTAGTTAAAAAGTTACCGATATGTGAGCTATGAAAGCTTGGATCTGCAATACTGTAAAAAATAATTTCTATCTTAATTATTATGAATATACGAAACCTGTTTAATTTTTTCGAGAATATTTACTCGCGTAGGTACCACTGTATTTTACCAAAGAAGATATATAATACCTTTCTTACTTCCCTGTTATAACAAACCTTCGTTGAAAGAAAAAAGCATTCTCATACACTCATAATAGCCAAAGTCACTGGCAGAGCATAAAGTAACACTGTACCGAAGAAAGAACGCGTACGAAAATGCCATGAGAAATACGAGAATTAATATCAAGAGGGTTAAAGCGGACACATATTTCTTCTCTTACCGAAAAGCACTCCAAAATCTGAGTTAACGCCAAGCAACCCTTAAAACGTGTCTGATTTCCACTTCTCTTTTTCCTAACTTTCTTTCGGTTTCGAAAATCAAATTCCACGGTCTCCTTCATCGAAGAATTTTATCGACTCGGGGCGTTCGTGTAACAAATTAAACTGCCAACGAATAGCACAGGCATGATTTACAAAATGCATATCCGGCCGCGCCCCGTCCAATTTCGTGTATCGGCTCCCCGTCCAATTTATAGCGTGGTATTTTCTAAACCAAGCTGTTGCATTATAGAGCAATTTAGCTGGATGTAATTTATGCTTCTGTAGTTCCGAAGAGGTGGGCGAGGTGTACAATAGGGATGATTGCTTGAAAAATCACGACGAGATATGACGGAATTTGCGGCCGAGATACCATAGAAAATATGTTTTGACGAATCCGACTTATCTGAAGTTACGTCTATTTGCCATATTTATAGTTGAATTAATTTTTATCTTTTAAATCTACATTTAGATTTATTTTCATCTTTTTGGATTTTTCATTCGAGTTTGCTTTTGTTGATATTTCGAATTACTTTTATTTTTCACGTTTTTATATTAAATTTTATTTTGATCTGTGACAAATATTTGTTTTTCAAGTTTACATTTGGATTTATTTTCGTCTTTTCGAATATTTTACTTAGCTCTATTTTGAGGCATTATAATTAAGCTTTGAATAGTTTATTCTACTTAAATTTCTATATTAATGTTTGTCTGTAATCATTAAATTACATATTAAATTTAGAATGATATCTTCATTTAAAATTTATCCCTTTGAGAATTATATATTGTGCATCTATTAAATTATATTATATCTATATATTATATTATTATATATTATAATGATATTATTATTATATATTTATTATATAAAATATATTATGTATGTATTAAATATCTTATTAGAAGGTATCAATGATTTAAATATAACTTTCTTGTAATAATACGCGGTTGGAAATTTTCTGCATAGTGATTAAAGAAACCTTGAGGACGTATGTGTAGCCCACCGAGCAAGTGAAACTCCGACAATCGTCCGAAGAATTGTTATTAGCTTCTCTGTATCCAACTTCGTGATTCTCTAAGAAACTTCCTAAGAAAGATAATTATGTCACCATATGTGCTATGATTGCTGTAGAAACTTTTTCAGGCTTTATCCGATGTTACACGAACTGCTTTGAACTTTGCACTCGAGGTAAGTGTACTATACCGTGAACTTCATGGATCTGAAGTACGTATAACTACTTGAATTTTCATCCTTATACGATTATTCAAGAATAAAAGAAAGAAGAAGAGACTTGATACTGCTTATCTTTTCTTCAGTCTCCAACTTGCGACAAAAAATATAATTCTCAAGATTTTCCTTTGAACAAAATATATTAAAAAATGCGACTGGTAATAAATTCTATTATTCGCTAATGTATGATAAACAACAAGACAAGATTTCATTGATACAATTGGTCAATCGAATTCAAACTTCGGAGAAACAAACATTTCACGATGCATGCGCTAACTTAATACGTTCATATAAATTTTACTCTAAAAAATTTCAATGAAAGACACGACCAACGAAACGTCGTCCGTAAAAAATTTTGCCAATGAACAACACATGCGAAATCGATAGAATAACGACCATAGACCGCATAGAAGTGATCAAACGCCTCTCATTACGAATCCGACAGAAAATCCTTCATGATTCAAAGAAGCATCCCATTCATAACCCTGCAAATTCTCTCTGATCGAATTAACCATTACAAACGTACGAATTCCTTCGCAATCAATTTCCTTTAGCAATGGTCGAACCTCATATTCCCTCTTAACGACCATCCATCGATATCGTTCATGGATTTAACCCTTTGTTAGTTCCTTTCACGTCGATCAATTCCTATTTATCCTTTTCACTCTGAACGAGCGTAGCTGGGGAGGTTACGTTGTTGCTTTTGCAACAAAATGGCTAAAATATATGAGAGCGCTCAGCGGAATCGTTAATCTCGCCGCAGATGATCCGTAGAAAGGAAGCGACGAAACGGAGTCTTGGACGAAAAGCTTGGAAGAAAGAGAACTTGAAATAGCCGCGGGTTTAACGCAGCAGATCATTTTGAAAGTTAAATCGTTACTCGTTGGAATATGATGCGAAGCACTTTTGATACGGTTTATACATATGTATATGAATAATCCGGATCGTTCGACACCGTGCAAGAATAATTGCGAGATCGGGATTGGGAATGAACTGTGGAATTAGCCGCCCCGGAATTCGTTAATTACTAGTTGGGTAGGAAGAGATAATTTGTGATATATAGTCTGACGGTATGATCCCGATTTTCGTCGAAATGAAAAATATCGGCAGCCAGGTGTACCTATCTCTAATATAAATTTTTATTGGTTAATACACGTGTGTGTTTGATTGTGGAGTTGCTATGTGGTGTAAATGGTAAAAAATACAAAAGAAGTAAATGGTAAACAATAATGATAAGTGATAGAGAAAATAAAAAACGACTTTTTAGTGGAAATAGATGTAAATTCAACGAAGAATACGATAAGAATAGTTATAAATGGGCAAGTAATTTATTTTAGCTGTCAGAAATATTGCAAGATGAGACAACTATGGTTGTAAGTGCTCAGTAGGTCATAGTTGAAATAGATGAAAGTATAATGTACACATAAATATTGTACATTTAACTAATCTAGTACTTACACGCATCTTACGATTTATTCTCTCTCCAAATCTTTAAATCAGTAGGAATGTCAGAAATGAATATTACTTAAGTAAAAGATATTAAAATACATGAAACGTATCTTACATTAAAATCAGTTTTTTATTTTTAATATAAGTAATACAACAGGGAATTAAATATGTGTTTAAAGATATGTTGTGTATTTATATATATGTATACATTTTGGGCGATTATCCATTATTAAGACATAATTTTATTTAAATTAAGGTAATATTATATTTAAATTTTAATTGAGATTATATAAAATATAATTACATAAGATAATATAAGACTTCGATTGCGCTAGAAAGCTTTAATCTTCAATCGATTAAAATGTTTTTCTTGAGGCAGATAACAAGATAACGTTTCAGAACACGTCTTGGTTCACTGATTTGTGAAACCAGACCTGCAGGAGAATTCGAGAGAATGTACGTTCAGCCACGTTAATAATCGTAAACCGCCCGCTTAATTTCACACTAGATCTGCGCTACGTTGATTGCACGGACCGGAAACTCTCGCGATCCTGTGTTACGAATAATCACGCGATAGCTCGGACGCAGTTGATTAAAACCGGCGCGGCGGTGGCGTGGAACTATTCGGTGTTACGGTTAAAAAAGGGACGAAAGAAGAAACAGAAGACAAATCTGAAGAAGATAAAGAACCCAGCGCAAGCGATACAGAAACTAGGTTACGTTTAGAAATTTATATCGATCTCGTAAGCCAATAGATACATTTACAAGATAGATAATTTATGATAAAAATTATACTTTCTATGTCGATTTGAAAAGTTCAAATTTTCGTTAATTTTGGAAAAGAAACTAGAACAACTGTATAGCTAATTATATAACTTTCGTCAACGAAATGTTCGTGTAACAATAAAAAATGTATCTAAAATACTTATTTAAGGTAATCTTCCTATACTAGAGGTTTATGTCATAAGCTCTATTACAGTCCATCTTTAGTAAGTTTTGGTATCTATGGAGGGCGACGTTTCATCGAAAACGATGCACGAAATATCTCGATGTAATCTGTAGGCATCATCGACTATGCAGTATAATTCATCTAAGCTTTATGACGCTGGCTTTCCCACCACATATTTGGCATCTATAGCGAGAGGATTTGAAGTATCGATCGAGGCTTTCTGTATCGGAAGTTTCATTGAAAAGAGTTACGTGAAGAGAGTTACTCACACAATATCACACAGAATAAGAACAAATTCGTGATTAATGTAATAGCTTAAGAGCGATTATATCTATCGATGCATCGCACAAATGAATATTCTGTGATTCTAAGAAAATTTTTATATATATATGATACAAGTAAAAGATATGGTTATTTACAGACACCGGTGTCCATTGAATGTTTGTAAAAAGTCAATTCTTCCACATGGTTATCTGTCTCACCCACAATATATCGCATAAAGTCTTCAATAAAAAAGCAATTTAAATACTTTCATTATGTCAGTAATACCTGCAGCTTCGTTACCCGGGCCGCGTGCTTGTGAAAATAGTTCGTATCTACCGCTATAATTGTCCACAAATTCCCACGAGAAATTTTGGAAGTGTGTGCTTGAAATTCTATCAATAATATGTGCATCTATAATTCCATCTGTACTTGTTTGATCGTTTACATTAATCGTCAAATTCATCATCCGAGTCTGGGAAATCAGAATTTTCGCTTTCACTTTCACATTCAGATTTCTTTTCTACGGTATATCTCTGCCTACTGATGACATGGCTTCGAAACCAGAATCGAAAAATGTTTCCAACAAATGTCAAGCGATCTGCACACGTAAAACGTAAAGATTTTCATCATCCTAACATGATGGAAGCCTAAGAAACGGAAGATACGGAAAGTTGATGAGTCGATGCTCGTAACCCGATACGACGTAGTGACTCCTGTTGCTAGCGAAAACAAATGGATCAGTACAGTGTACTTACGCATTCCAGCTGCTAGTAGGGTCATGTGCGAAGGGTTGATTACAAACATTATTTCCCTGTGTTAAATATACGGGATTACATTTATCAAATCACTTCTACCCAGTAAAATTCTATCAAAAATTCTCACTAAAAATCCTAAATGAAAACTCTACAAAAAAGCTCAAAATGAAACATCTTTCTTGAGATGTGCTAATTCTGTAATTAGCATAACTTCCGTACCTCCAATTTTTCATTGCCCTGACTAGATTGCCCTGGCCAGATTGCCCTGCCTTAAACTAGAACCACTTGACGTTAACTAACAGTAACATCAATCTACGTACATAAATCATGATCCCATACGTGAGCCACAAAATAAAAAATCGACGAATCAGTAAATGGTGGAACAGATTCTCCACTAGGATCGAGGCTAAAACTCGATCACAAAGCCCGGTCCGGCGTGCAACAGGAATATCAATAAAGTTATGACGAATGAACTTTTCTAATTACGCGGCGAGGTACGCGAAGTCGCCGGTCCAGTCAACTAATTGCAGGTCCCTGTTTCTGCACTTGTATGCAGGTATCTTGAATCCAAAACTAACCTGCTTTGCATGTTGCATCAGAGGAATCCATGGCGTGATGGCGATGGAAGTGGAACGAAGAGGGAAAGCTGGTGAATAACGGCTTGAATGAGAGAACGTACAACAGAGTGAATGAACCAAAGAACAAACCACGGGAGTCAGTAAGCGAGTCACTGAATGAGAAAGCAAGATAGCAAGAGAGAGAAAGAGAGAGAGAAGGAGAGAGAGGGAGAGCTGAAAGACAGTGAACGAGAGAGGATGAACGAGATGGAGAAAGGGAGGAAAAAGTGAAAGAGAAAGGGCGAAGCATGAGAATCGGAAAACGATCTTGCATATTGTGGAACGGATGATCCTTGTTTGGTATCGGATTCTGCGGACTCAAGAAATGTCAGATTTGTGCTGTAAACTTTTTCTTGGAATTTTTGTTTTAGTTTGTTTACGATAATATCGTTGCTACGTGGGTAATATCGATTATATTTTTGTTATTTTGGTAATTTAATAAGGAGGCTGTCTTCGTTCGACAACATTATAATTTTCTTATAAGTTTTAATTCCTTCATAATTCGTAGAAAATTAAAGGCAAGAATTTACGTAATTACTTACATCGTGAATTTGAACAATTCAGAGTACGACAATTTGCAGGATCACATCCTTCTTGTACAGCCAATAATGTGTATTCAACAACAGCATAATTTTTTTTTTTATGGAAATGTATTCACTGGAATGTAGAAACGTATTTTCATAGATCGAATCCTCTCGTTAATATCGAGATAAAACATTAAAAATTATCAAATTCTTTTCAAACAAAAGTATCTATTTATCTATAAGACACTCTCTAATTATGATGAAATAAAATTACACCAACTTTCTATCGACATTTCTAAGATATCAATCCTATCAAAACACCCAAACTTCCTATCCCTTTCAAATGAAAATATTTATCAAGGCAGAGAAATTTTTTAATTACCTCGAGCAAGATTGCACCAGCTCCCTATGAACATTTCCATGAACTACTTTTAACTACTCTCAAATATCAAAGAGCAACCAGAAAATTCTTTCCACTTGTTCCACGAAAGTAGAAGGAAGCCTATCAATTTTTCAAGAGATCTGTCGATCTTAATCTCTCAAAACATTCTCACGTGCACCACTTTTCCCGTGTTATCGAGGAAAGAAAAGAGAGGAAGCAAACAAGTGACAGCGAAAGATCCGCCGGTTTGGAGAACAGAAAGGGATCGTACCGGTATAGTCGCCGTGAAAGAGGCTCAATAGAGGGTTTTGAACGAGGGCCACCGTTCATTTAGTCTATCCTCGAGTGCCCCTAATAACTCTAAGACTACCGTCGGTTTCAGTGGCAGCGGAGGCGCAGCTTATTATTCAACGATCGCGGTTGCTCGAGTGGGACAGGATGTACAAAGTGGCCGAGCACTTCACTCCCGGATTTAAATATCGCTCTCGCTGTTTACGGTTCAATTATGACGTGAAAGATGGCGTCGTTTGTGTGTACAGATTGTTCCAAAGTTCGTTGGCCTCGTTTTGAAATTTATCCAATTAAAAATAATTATTTCTGGATCAATGTCAATTTAGTTAAATCGACTAGATTTAGTTTAATGAATCAAATTGCATTGGATAACTGGAATATTGAAGTTGAAAGTATAATTGGCATAATGGAATTTCAATAATATTATGGGACGGTGTAAATATTAATACACCACTTTATAAGATAGTACAAATATTAATACGTTATTTTACATGTACATCTTGTTCGATGGATTAATTGACTAGCGATCCTAATTCTATTGGACTATGTACAGGATAACGTTTAATATCTCGTTGCAACTACTTCCCAACGTTCTACGGGTTATTAAGGTTTGCTCTTTCGATAAGATCTGAACGTGTCGAGGCTATGCGCAACGTTGGTTGTAGATCGTCCGGCAGAATCTATTATACACAGTAGAACTTCCGTTATCTAGACTTTCATTAGCTGCACCCTTGCCAGATTGCTCTATTATTCTGTTAGCTAAACATTCCATTATATATTATCTGATACTATTATCCTACTTTAAACGAAAGTACTTTTTATTCCATTTTGGAAAAAAAATATCAAAATTAGGTAAAAGAATAAATTAAGGACATAAATTAAATCTCTCGTAGGCGAACTGGATCATTGACAACTGAAGCGAAATTTCACTTTCAATGATTTCTTTCCCAATTCCTATTTTTATTGAAAAACTTCCATTTTCACAGATTAACGCGATTACAGTCATTTCATAAATATTGAAATTCTTTTACCAAAAAAATTTCCGTTATTAACAAATATTTTCTTTGTACCATAATAAGCTATAATAACATAATAATAAAAATATTAGAACATTTTTCATGAAATTTAAGTTTCATGCATAAATACATATCGTTATTAAATTTCTCCAGATACGTCTTTCTGTTAATCGATCGTACTATATTTTAATATCATTGATTATTTTCATCTCATCAATTTGGAATGTTCGCATAAGAAAAAAATTGCTGAAAGTTTTCGACGTAGAATACTTAGAGCTTACGTTATTGTTAATGAACATAGCTATCGATAATGCAACGCCCTGTATAGATATCAGCAAGCTGTGTGGCGGAGTCATCACAGTTGTTCGATGTTGTTGTTATATACCACTAAAGTAACATCAAAACATTCCAACAATTCGAACAGCTAAACTGAATGCAGATAAGGTCGACAAAGAACGAGTTGACCGAATTACTGAATTGATGAATCGTTCATGAAATCTTAATTGCTCCTTGAAATTTTTCTCTCCTATTTTCTTATTATTAGATATATAGCTGTTTCATTACATTACTAGTATCATTTACTAAATTTCTTCTTTAATTTTATCTATACTACAACTTTAATTTTATTTATACTACAATTATTCTTTTAACTTTTATTATCCCTAAATAATAATTGGATAGCAAAATGCAAACTCTCGTATTGTTTTCCAGATGATTAAAGTGTTCCGTATTCAATATTAGACACTTATTAGAATAATTATTAACTTCCTCAATGGAGAATCCAAAAGAAATGAAATTTCCTAATGGCGTAACATTATCAAATTTCCCTTTCGAAAGAATATTAACAAATCAGAGAAATTGAAGGATATCACAAAGTAAAAAATTGAATTAAACTATAAACAGATGTTATACAAAATTGCCAGTTTAGATATAACATTCGCAAATGATTCGCAAATTATTTATTTTCCATCGAGATGAATTTCATCGACAACAGCCGGACAACTTTCAATTCCAGCGATATCGTATTTGTGCAAGAAACGTGACGCTTAAATCTCGAGAAAGGAACCGAGGAAACCTATCTTGTATCTGGCTACAGAGCCATTGATCGTGCTCGAACATTAGATGCGGCTGTTTCACGATTTATTGAACTTTAGCCCGACATCGTTCGTGATTACCATTTAAGCCATTTATCTAAATTTGTTTTGCCGCCCATATTCAATCAGAAACAAGAATTTCACGGCGTTCGGTAACATCGTCCGCACACACCAGATTACATCTCAACAAACTCCGAAACCATATCGGCATATTCGGCCCAAAGGGAGCACGAAATCTAGTTCGTACGCGCCGGTTCGATAAAGTTTGAATCTAGTTAAAAATTATTCCGCCTGCTTAGTCGGCTTCGTTCTTCCTATACATGTATTTACGATTTTGGACGAAATAATTTGCAGCTTAATAGCAAGTTTTGTATGGTATTCCCGAAGGTTTCGATCGATTTAATCTGATCTTAACGCGAAAGAACAATATCTTGTAATTTTATCTCATATTCTAATTGTAATTTTCATTTTATTTATGACGTCACGATCTTATTTTCAGCGGTAATATCTTTGCCATATTAAAAATTATTTCTAGTTCGTCGATGAAAATTTATTTGCAATAACTTTAGAATGCTAAATAATTTATACAAGTGGGGAGAGGAGAGAAAAGAAAAAGGAAAAGATACGGCAACAATAACGTTCTTCTTTTTACGGCAGACAAACGAGAAAACTTCAGGTTAGCGAAGCTTAAACTTCGCTAACTTTATTGCCACGAACTTTGCGAGTGGAAACGTCGTGGCAGTAGTTGCGTCTTACTTAGTATTGCATACTGATTGCCAGAAGAACGAGTTCATCCTGTCGTAAATTTCAAACGCGCGCACTAATAACAATTTAGTCGGAAACAAGAGCCGAAACGAGACACTCACCGGCTCGCTTTCCGGCTCATATCGAGTCGCGATAATTAAAGCAAACACTATTATACTCTTCTAACGCGTTCCTTATTTGCACGTTTAATATTTAATTAAAGAAAAGTTTCGTTTTATTGCCAGAAAATCCTTTGAGATAAAGTTACAGGATAGTAGTAAGATACTAGGAAATTCTATTTAATTCTTGAATGTTCGAAGCTCCTTGTTTGTTTGAATAAATATCATTGCGATTTTGTAGAAATAGAAAGAGGTATTTGATTAAAATTAATGAGATAAATGAAACCGAGTTGACGACATTTTCAAAATTAGGTTTTACTACTTAAAGTATATTTGGGGAATAATGATATCAATTTTTGTATAACATACCAAGTATTCTGTCGTTGCTTTTTCACAATTCAAAGGGTTTCTCAACATATCGTTGTAAAATATTTTACTCTTTAAATTAATTCCAGAGCAAAGTTAATACTCAATTACGTAAAATTAAGTACCCCAATTAAACACATTCAAAATATTTCACATATTTAACGACGTACAAAAAATTCATAAAAATTATGGATCAAAGCAATTAGTTTGTAATTTTCCCAGCAAAGAAGCAAATAAAGCCATCTTCATGAACCACATACAAATGCCATTGACGAAGCAACATTAATAAGGAGCACGTTATTCAATATTCCTACATTATTCCCAAGCGTAAAAAATGCTTCCTAACACAACAAATTATCTCCAAACTTCTATCCTGTTAGAGGATACAACTCTGGAAATAGCAATCTTTTCTTTCTAAATATTTCAATAACTTAAAAATTAACTTCTGAAAAGTTGGTGCAATTCGTAAGAGTACCAGAATTGTTAACGTCCTACGAGAGATTTATCTTTTTTCAGAATCAAACTTTCCTAAACCCGTAACGTTTTCTCGCGTGGAACAGTTATACAAGAAACGTAATTTACAAACTTGTATTCCATTATAAAAGTAAAACTTCAAAAATCCCAATTTATTTCTCCTAACAATCTGATAATCTAAATATTAAGGATATATCGAGGAACGAGCTTCGCTAAGGAATTTTTTTAAAACGTGTAGAAGCATTAGAATCGCCG
This sequence comes from Bombus fervidus, assembly GCF_041682495.2. Taxonomy (NCBI): domain Eukaryota; kingdom Metazoa; phylum Arthropoda; class Insecta; order Hymenoptera; family Apidae; genus Bombus; species Bombus fervidus. The sequence goes on from NC_091527.1 coordinate 1,143,482, forward strand.
ATATTTAGAATATAAAAATTTACTTTTTCGACAATTCAATATTTTGTCGCACAAAGAAAAATGTTCTAACGTGAAAAATCGGAAGAAACATATTACGTATAAAATCCTCCAATTTTTATTCTACCGAAACGTGAAACTGCGAGTACGTCTATCTTTTCCTTTTAAATATTCTGATAATTTAAATGTTAAAAGAGAAGCTTTTAAAGTATCGCGGTAAAATTCGCAGAAGTGTAGCAGAGCTGTTCGAGGTTTCCTTTCACAAGGACTCAACACTTTTTCGCGTTCTGCATAAGTAAAACGGTTCTCCGGAAGTAAAACAATTCTTCCGAAAATAATTCGAAGCGAATCGTTGTCGACGTTTCACGCCACCGCGCACTTCCGCTAAAATGGAAGCCGCCCGAACGCGCGCCAACTTTCTCTGAATTACATTGGGATCATCCGGCGCAAAGGGTATATTCGTCATAATTTCAAAGTTTTTGCTGTATGTAATATCGATATACCATTAAAAAGTTAGATAAGATGTTCCGTGAGATTAAGATCATGGGTGACGGAGAAAACAGAGTTAAGATGGAGAAGGGAGAGAAAGGGAAGATGAAACGTTTCACTGCGCTGCTGCATAAATCTTCTACCTCGATAAATAAAAATCGACGATCTGTGCGCTTTTCTTATATTCTCGCCTCGATGCAAACGACTTTTTTCGTTTGAGGTAACGATAATGCGAATTTCTTTGTTGTTAATGCGAAATGAAGAAATATATTTAACGAAGATATAAATAGGAGAATCGTGATAGAATGTTAGTGATCGAATGACCGTGAGGTTCGATCTACGTAACTTCCACGAGTTAGAATTTATTAGATGAAAATTCCAATTTTTTAATAGCGTCATAGTCATAAAATAGTTGAATCCGGCGGATTATCAATTCGCAATATGTACTTTTATATTTTTCAATCTCTTCCTGGTTTTTTCTCTATTCCCAATAATACAGTACTATTTTTGTACTTCTAAAGTCGACAATATTGTTTCTATCCATTATTTTCTCTAACGAATTTAACTGCTCAATGTTGCTTCTACTTTTCTTCACTACACTTTTCCCTTTCTTGCACACTTTGAGCTGACATCGAAATTTTTTAAGCATGTTATCTTAAGCGACTCTTCTGTTATTTTTACTCTTTCACCTATAATTCCTTCTCGTCTAGAATTTCTCGTCGTTCACGTAGGTTTCCACATATTTCAATTATAAATATTTAATTTCTTAATCTGTAAATCAACTTCTCGTTTAATCACAATTGTCATGTAATAATAGAATTATCGTGAAATTAAAGTTGAAATTCAGCAAAACAAATGAATTTCACTTAAGTTTATTTCACTCTTTAAAGAGGTAAATTTATCATAGTTTATCTTTAAGAAAAATGAAACGACACATAAAAAAGTAGAAGATTTCTAAGTAAAAAAATTTTCCAAGTATTAACAATCTACCAACAGATGAAAATTTCAGGATTGAAAACAATTATTTCACACATACGTATATAAGCGCTAATGAACTTTTTACAAAAAAAAAAAAAAAATCAGCAATAAAAGTCGCATTATGACGACAAATTGTTACGAGTAATTATCACCACAGGAATCACAATTGAGTAGAAAAAAGCTGTGGAAACGAATAACTTCAAAGAACATGCTTTCCTTTCAGCAACCAGGCTTCGCAGCAAAAGAGTTGAAAGAACAATGAGTCGGCATCTTTCAAGTAAAAAATACGACGTATTTAAATTGCACGAAGAAGAAAACGGTACTACGCGCTAATGTAATGAAACAGGAAGACTATACAGAACAATCGTTTTAAGATTCTCGCTGTTGCTTTAATTTTCACGCTGCAATGAGCCTCGTATCGTATCTCCTTCACCTCTTGATGCTTAATTAATTCTGCAAAATAAAATAACTCTCTTGAAACCATTTCGCCGGGAACAAGCAATATTTTCCCATGGAAGCCATTTAATTGTCCCTAATGGCCAGCCACCAATACCCTGTACTTAGAAACCTTTTTAATTACTATATTCGGAAACTAGACTCTGTTCTTACATTTTATTTAATTAATTTTTGCTTATTACGAGCTAGAACACTTTTCGGTTAATTATTTTGATTTTTATATCAGTTGTATTATGTTAGGCATACTAGCTGTGATATATGGATCATTAGTGATTTAAAATTTGCTAAAAGCGAAACTGAATATTATTCTGGATTAAAGATTGAGATTCTTCTAGATTAAAAATCCCAGGAATTTGATACATTTAATATTTTTCTCTTACTCGACAAATGCAATCTCCTTGCTTAAATTTCTTTTAAGTTCTGTAAGAATATAGAATGTTTTGATAATAACTGATTTGATTTAATATTAATTTAACATTCTTTGATTTAATACTAATTGTTTCCTTATCTTGCGATAAACTAGGATATCGAAATTATTGTGTTACGATGCTAACTGTCATTTCTTCATTTTTTTTGCTATGACACAAGTTGTATTTGACCAATTTTCTACGAAAAGAGTACTGCTTTATTTTTAGTTACTTCTTCATTCAATAATTTAAAAAATGTAGTTTCTAAATTTGAATCGTTAACTTTTAACATTCATTCAATACCAAGAATTCAACGATAATAAATGAATTTTTCTCATCTTAAAAGAAAAATAATAAAATAAAATTAAACCTCGGCAAACAACTCTTACTACTTACAGCACCAATTACGCGCTTAAACCATAGTTTCTTTATTGAATTTGTCAGGAATAAAGCTGTGGGTCTTTCCCAGATTCATTATGTTACTTTAATTTGTATGCCGTTTTGCGTGCAATCGGCCGTTAATAAAGAAACAACACAGTTTTGTGAACCTAATCTGCCCGAACACGCCGCCGATCGCGTCGCCGGATAATTTTAATGGATTGCAGGTCGAGTGAAATTGCATGAGCGGTTCGTAGCGTCGCGCTATAATTATCATCGGCTGACTATCAGGCCTTCTGTCATTTACAGTAAATTTACATTTCCCATTGATAGAGGCGACTTTGACGGGTGAAACGCGAGCGCGCTGCCAGCAACACCGACATCCGCTTCGACGTTATCGTCGCGCTTCCGAAAGGGTTGAACGCGTCAGCTTGAACGCGAGTACGCGTTTTAACCTCTGAGCTCGTATTTTTTTACGATATTTAATACTATCTCAATCCTCGAATTTCTATTTATTTTCTTTTCTATACCCGAACAACATTTTCGTTTTAACGAATAAAAATCAGACAAATTTAGTTTTCAATAAACGAATAAAATAACACGGAAGATTGTTAATAAATAAAGAAAATTACCGGCGGAGGATTGAAACGAAAAATAACGCATATCAATATCGATTATTTTATTCGTTTCTTAAATTTGTAAAATTTGTTAATGGTAGAAAAACACTATTGGATTGGAAATTACTCGAAAAACGCGATAGAATTAAGTAGGGAAACATCTGAGTCGTTTTAAAATACTTTGAGTTTGTTTCTTTTTCAAACTTATGCAAAGGGGCAGCTTTTCTCTTTGATTTACCGATCGTTTAATTTTACATTACGTTTATACCTTGTTAATTAATTTTTAATTAATTTTTTCGTCTTTTTGTACAGGAAAATTTAATTGGTTCGAGAAGCTTTCGAACTAAAGTTTTCAGATCGTTCTATTAGATTTTTTTTATGAAAAAAAATATTCTTTTCTTATTTTAGCAGTCAATTAATTTCTCGAAATATTCTGTTACGGTTCTATGAATTCTTTAGTAGCTTTTTATAGCTACATTTTTAAAATGATAAAAAATTTGGTTCTGTTTGGAGTACAATTAGATTGGACTTCCAGATTTTTCTACTCTGTACGTGGATTTCTTTTCTGCTCGTGGCTATTTTTATACCTTATTCTAACAGTCAGTTTGTCCCCCATTGCCTTCTATTAAATTGTTTCAATTTTTTGCCGGTTTCCATCAAGTTTTGGAATAGAATAATTTTAGAATATATTTTGACGTTTTCGACGACGAAATTCTAGACGTTTCTTCTTTATACGTTAATTTCGCTAATTTTCTTTTCGCGACTGCGTTTGTCCAAAACCCATTTCGGTCGTTGATTAATTTTGCAGCATTTTTTGTTAAATTAGTTTAATGAATCGTAATAATTTAATGGGAAATTATGAGCATTGTTCGTGTTCAGAGTAATTAGTATAATTACAACAGCACGATGGTTATAATTTCATCTGTGATTATATTAGAATATGTTCTGTTCTCTTTCTCTCGTTTTCATATTTCTTTTCTCTTTTTCAACATATTTGCGTTTACAAGAGGAGTTTGTTAAAGTAGTAACGCTGTTAATAATTAAAACTGACGATGCCTTTTCACACAACTATCTTTTCTTGTATTAATTCCGTAAATTTCCATGGCTTTTCATTAGAAGTACGGTATTTAATTTTAATTTAATGGAAATTAAATTCCGATAACTATGAACTGCTCTTTAATATTGCTCAAACATTATCACGATCAAGTTCTTATCCCAGTGTCACGTAATAAATTTTGCACGTTTCTCAGTGCTCAACCATCAAAAAGATAGCGGCAAGTTATTGCATAAAACGGATAATCTCGATGTAAATTTCTTCCATGTATTATATACATATTTACAATCAACGGAGTTATAGGTTTATTTCATAATCAAAATTCTGGCTTATTCAAAAAAGGGCATTGTTCTGTTAACAAAGTACTATATTTTATTATAATGTTAAAATTATTGGACCGGTTAAAATAGAGTGTGATAAAATGACGCGTAATGGATTTTCTTTTTTCTTTTTATAGAAATATGAAATTTGAATCACAATTTTATGTACCTATTTATCTTCATTACGTCGCTTTAATTATAGACTCATCGACTTACCAAACTTTCATGTACAGTCCCATGGATTCTTAACTGAAAGACTACGTATTCTGAAAGTTTTTTTTTTTCTAAAAAGACAAATCTGCAAGCCTTCCGATACTTTGTCCAGACGATCCCAAACCTCTCGCCACCAATAAATCACCACTCAAAGCGCCCTATTTACATCCAACAACTAGCTACACTCATCACTCTACAATCACTCTTCCGACCCTTGTGCCTTATCTACTTACTGAAATCCCATCATTTCTTTTACCCTGCTTTTGCGAGGGAAAAAAACCGAGAAAATCAATCCCCATTTTTCTCCAAATAATCTCTCGCAATTTGCCGAAGGTCCGGTCATCTGATCAAGAATAGCGATACCAAATCGCGGTCGAAATATCTTCTGCCCACACGTCGAAATACAAAGAGGCGCTCTCTTTCACAGTAATAGGAAAGGAAAAAAAAATGAAGCTGGAATGAAAACTTTCTGTTGAATCCTTTCTTCTATCGATTTTCGTTATTTTTAGTTCCCTTTTTTCTTTATTTCTCTTTAATTTTCCTTCATTCGCTTTCAAATATTTTACTGGCTTATCTAATAGCTTATCCATTGTGTTATTTGCAGCGACAAAATTTGTATTCCGTGGATCAAGATAATTATTGTACATGTTGAAGAATTAATCATAATATAACACGTTTAAATCAGAATAAAAGTAGTAATTGATTTTAGAAAAATATTTATGGTAGTGATTACTTATGTGTGTCGGAGTTTGAAGTTCCAGTTTTTAACTACACACGTGTGTATTTTTCCCGTTTTCATAAACGTATACATAATCTCTCAAAGTATGTATTCTTGGTAATTTTATTCATTAAATTTTATTTCTTTACGATGCATACTTTTGTTTGCAAAGATCTTTTACCAACTAATATACCGAAGTACTGCAGCTTTTAAAATTCTTCATCACAGTATGGTAATGAAATAAAAATTCTGATTCCTCTTACTGTAGTTAAGAATCAATACATAATAAACCAATTTCTGAGAATTTAAAATGGAAGAAATACACCCTTTGTAAAATACAGGTTTGAAAATTACCAAAAATGCGTGCGTACATATATCGCAATGAACATATGTCATGTCGTAAATTTAGAAATCTTCACTCTCATAATTTTCCAATAAAATTAATAATTCACCAATAATAAACGATCCGTCAGTCGGCGGATATTACAAATAACGACGCTATCTCGAAATCAAGACATTTGTTTCGATGAACATTAAAATACATACGTGCAAAAAGAAGTCCTCCATCGAAGCTATGGTACATAGGAAAGAGGAAAGAAAACGAAAAAGAAACAACGAAGGGGTGGCTGCGAACAAATGTTTCGAGATTTATGCACAGTACTACTATACACACTTCGGTAAAGCAACGTTTCGTTTGAATGACATGCGTCGGTATTTATGTCTGCAGTGGAGCAGTCGGAAAAGAGTGGAATCGGAAGTAGCGCGATCGAACCCCTTGGAGATTGTGACTCTCCCTGTCCCTTGTTCTCCAGGGGGTCGAATCGAGGAGCGTAGTTGTTACGTACTGCAACCAGGACAGAATGAAATATGAGAATTAGATCTTGGCTTGGCCAATTTATTTCGCAATAGTCGACTACTACCGATCTCGACATATAGAGTAGAGGTATTCCTGGTGATCTACCGAGGCGTGTAGGTTGGTTGGTCGAGGTTTATGCGTTTTAGAGGAGGAATTGAGTCCTGTTGGTTCGTAATCGGGGTTAATTGATCGGTCAAAGAAGCTTGAACCGTGAATCTTGTTTATATGTAATGTATCTCTAAGTATCTGGTTATTTTTGTTGATTTGTTGCAGCAGATGAATTATAGAGAAATTAAAGTGATTTGCACCGATAGATGAATGGTAGTGGAATTGAAAGCAATATTTTTCGTTCTTTTATATATCGGACAAGTTGTGAATTTAAATTGGTGATCAGTCAAATTTACGAATAACATGCGTTGAAATTAAAGACGTAATCTATCGAGTATCCTATAGCTTTGAATATAGCATTATTTACAGTAAGCGTGGAAATTTTCTAGATATTTCTGAAGAAATCTTTTTCTCTTAGAAATTAACCGAGTTGAAGAAAACAAAATTTTCGAGTAATAAGAATACTATGTACTGATTAGATCTGTAGCGTAACATAAGTTAGAAGACAATTCAAATCATGTTGTTGTTTTGCCTTGGAGTATCAATATCGTTAGAATACACATAATGTAATAATAAATAAATTCCGGGCAAAACAATGTCGCCGCTACGTGCAACCGTCGAACAAAGACGAATTTGAATTTTCCGACTCTCCTTTTATGTACAGTATAAATAGACGGATGCAACCAAAAAGAGTTCAGTTGTCGATCAGTTATCTATCAGTTATTAATCAGTGTCTACAAGTATTTACGAGTATCTATCGAGCATTTATCGAGTATTTATCAGCAATCTTATTTTGCAACTTATACACTGTACGAGCGTCTCAGCGAATATTGTCTGTATACTAATTTATTTAATTATTTTAAATACATTCGACGGTTTCAACAACGAGCAATCTCGTCTAATAAATCTCACGATCAAACATCCTCTACACAAGTCCAGTATAAATTGGTAACCCCGACGTGAATTGAACACGACTAAATCACTAAACAACCTCTACAGATCAAAATATAGTAACATATATCAAGCTTATGGCAGAAGATTTTAACGTCAAAACGTCGGAAATATTTCTTTGACACTCAGGGCCTTGAAAACGATCGATCCATCTTGTTTAACGAATCTCATTCTCACTACAAAAATCAACCATAAAGCTTGTCCTGCGCGTTGCATATGAAATATTCATTTTTTACGAATTTCAGACGGTTTCTCCCCTTGGATAATCGCGCTACACTGTAGAACAAGCGATTTTTCAGGCTCCGCGCGTTTCTCCACTTATTTATACGCAACTTCCATTTTCGCGGGTCGATTCGAACGCAACTACAATTTTTCTGGCGTTTCAACAAGATTTCCAACGTTTCTCCAATACATTTTTAACAAAAATTCTTCTCAATTGTGTCATAATTCATATAGATTTTACTATACACAGTCGTGTACAGCCTCGCTGAAAAGTTGCAAGACAGTTATTATATTTCGTTCAAAACTGGAAAAAGTTAAGCAATCGTTAAAAAATATGACACAATAGCTTCATTTAGCATGATACTTTATCCAACAATGAAACTACTTAATGCATAAGGTGTTAATGCATTAAAATTCATACTACAGAACATGTATGTAATTTAAAGGTCATAATATACATATTATATAAGCTATTGTAAAATATGTTTTAAAACTTCCGAGCAGAAGTGTATGTAGCTAGAGTTATCAATCTTCCTTGCATAAAATATCAAAGTCCAGAAGAATTAAAATAAGCAATACCTTGACGAAACTCCCGAAAGCAACCGAATTAACGATCAACATTTTCCCACTAAACAATGCACACTTATTTCAGCTGCGTTCCAGTTCCGTTTTATAATAGCGAAACCGGGTACCTTTCACGACAGCGAGCGAGGCGTGAATTCGTGAGGTCTCGTCGATTAATAATCGAACGAGCGAATTACGACGTTCCAGTTCATGGTTCGTCATCGGTCGCTCAATGCGGCTGGGATTATTTTGTTGATTCAACGAAACGTTTCGGTCGCGTGCAAACTGGTCGACCGTGTTTGACCGTCGTCATTTCCGTGGGTTCGCGCGTCAGCGTTATTTGATCGACAGGATCCATTCCCAATTTTTTCAGCGCCCTCTTCACATCAGCGATGAACAAAAAAGAAAAAAAAAAAAAAGAAGGAAAACAATAAAAACAGAGATGTGAAAAACAAGTACAGAAATCGTGTAAGTTGCACGTAGGCTGCGTTCGTGTGTCTAAACAACGATGAGAAAAATGCAAATATTATTAAATATGGTGGATCGGTTTTCCCTTTGTTCCATTAAAAACTCGCATTACGTCGTTATTTTTTACGCTGTGCAATCCGTGTAAGTTTTATTGTTCCACGTTTGGATTCCCGTTCCGCTTTTGTATGTTTTTCTTTCTCTTTATAATGTCGTTTAATACCATTCGTTTTATTCGTCTGCACTCCCCGCTCCCTTTTGGTTATATTTTACTGCATCGTTGTCATATCGTTCGTTACAGATAAATACGTGTGCACACCATAAGTCTCCCGTTTAACCGATCTCGTTTCGCGATTCACGAGTTTTCTCATCCCTCCAACACGTAGCTTCTCTCTTTTTTCTTTCCTTTTCCGCCTGCAAACCGCCTGGGACTATGAAGCGCGAATTAAGCGTATCCCCCTTTTATAAATAATGCAAACATGATGCATAGTCTCGCAAAGAACTTTACACCCGGTGAATTTCAATGCTACCACCTCCCAAGTGCTCCGCTTTTCCGGATACTTCAATCTCTCGTGATTTTCGAAGTATTCAGTCGCAGAATCATTGTACAATGGGATAAACTTCGTGAAGAAGGGGATATCGATAAAAGGGAAGGACAGAATGGAAATTCCGATAGAGTATCGTACTAGAAATAATAAGATAATTGTTATTAGAAAGAGTTAGTTGTTAGTAGTAGTTTTTGATTGTCCGCGATTTTGAAGTTATTCATATAATTTTCATCTTCATTTTATTTCGTCTTTTCATTTGTTGTATTTTAGTAGATAGAAATTTATTGTATAATTACGTACGTACGAATTACTAAAGGTATTAATAATAAGATTAACTCTTTCGGTAATATTTTACGTTTATTTATCATTATTTTAGTATAAAGGTTATATACTAATGGGATGTCAAGCAGCTAATATAGCGTTTTGGGAACTAATCAACGCATAATATATTGATATTGGTATACACAGTAGGTGAGTATAGGTATCACCGTCTTATTCCCCTGAGTATCTGTTCGTGACTGCACGAATTCGATTTCCCTCTTCCCAAACCATCTGATTCATCCTGTGCAAACGATTATGATAGTATAAAAGCGTATTAATGCTCTGTTCAATCTACTTAAAAAAAATTCAAAATAACTTTGTTCTCCACTCAGTCGTCATTTTCTAATTTTTGGATATATTTTCATAATCGTTATTACATTTGATAGAATCCTAAATCAGCCACTTGAATCCCAATGCTTAAATGTAAGAGACAATACATTGAACGTAACGTTCAAATATTTGCCATGTCATTGTTAAAAACTCACCCTTCTACGAATCTCTTTTCTACGAAAGGAAAAGAGATCTATTCGATTCACTCTAAGAATCCTTATATAGCTACGTTCTTCAATCACCTATCAATTCCGAATTAATTTCTAATTCCGTAAACAATCTCGCATTGATCGCAGCTGTTCCAAATTACCCATTCGAATTCCAGCAAATGCGCTCAAAAATTGCGACTTCAGCCGAGTAAAAATACGATCATACCGTTTTCCCGCAAAATAAGAAAAAAAGTGTATAAATCCTCTATTCAATTCAGTCTGAATATCTTGAAATAACTTCGTCCCTCAATCATCCATTCCAAACGAATTTTCCGTATTCCACAAACATTATCGCCTTCGCCACCATTCCCCAAATCACCCATTTCAATTCCAATAAATTCGGCCATTTCGATTCCAATAAATGCACCCAAAAATTCCAACATCCGTCAAGCAATGGTTAAAAATACGACACAGCAGCCGTCGGAAAAACGAGTAGAAATGAAAAACAGCATCGAAACTGAATGAATTTCAACGTCCATCAGTGTCATTAACGCCAGAAGCATGGTTGGTGCGTGGTCGATTTGCCTGAAAACGAGCCGCCAATATAAGTTCGCGCATAATTTTTTTACTCGGTTCAGCCGTCCTGTAAAATATGTCTCTTTTCTGTGGTGCTAGCGCTCGCGCCCCGGAAATAAATTCGACGATCGTGTCAACGAGGAGGCGGCCGGCTTTTATCCCGGTTGGCCGCCATTAACGGCGCGAATAACGCGGCCAAAGCTTTATTTGGCCGAACATATAAAACGCCCGGTGCACCTGGCCGGATAACGAGCGTGCATCATCTTGCGGCCGGCCAGCTTTTTAACCGCCCTCGAATATTCGCGTTTCATTAACAAAACATTCCAGGGCGCCACGATTGCCCGAATCTATTCGATTCGATAGTATGTTTTCCATTCGGCAACAAATAAAAATTCATTTTTCTCCTTCGGAGAAAAATTCGATTTTCCATGGCTCTTTAACTCCTCCCGAAGCTTTTTTCGATTTAACAAGCTTTTTGTCTTCTGTAATCCGTGCTAAACCTTTCTTTTCCGTTTTCTAACATTCGCCTTCTTTAACCGCTTTCCAAGAGATTCTTTGTGCACTTTTTTCTCTTTCCTGCAATATTTCTTGAGACTCTCGTTTTATCTAATCCATCTTTAATTACGCGTTTTGGATTTTTTGTTCTAATCGAGTTTTTTAACTGTATTTTTAAAATAATTTCTCCTTTTTAACTTATCTTTTGTTACGTTTTCTATCTTTTAGTCTCCTTAGTTTCTGCGATATCGTCTCTTTCCCTTTCTACGTTCTCTTCAATCCAACGTAAATCGCACGTCAGTGATTAAAATCAAACGTAATAGAAACAGAGAAGACATTCACATAGAATAGATCTGAGACAGCAAGTAGGAAGTGATATTCATGATCAGACAAGTATCACTTTTGTCGCTGTCGATTCTTATCATTACACAATCAATGACTGGACTCGTGGTTGGACTCCAGTTAATTGTGTAACGTAGCTCACGGAAATTGACGCGTTAAACGGCGCGTAGGAAACGTTGGCAACTCGTAAAATTGCCTCTGCGTTCGACGAGGCTCCGGTCCAGCCCGGGTCATTACAACGAAAACTCTCCACGGGGAGTTAATGGAAGATAACAGTCCATTAAGGCATCGCTCTGCTGCTGCCGTTAAATTGATTTGCAAATAAAAGACCTTTCCTCGGAAACGCGCGCCCTTCCGTTATCCACTTTTTACGTTGATGGATACGCATAACCCCCTGCTTTAGCTGTGCTCTATTTGTTTCTGTTACGCTATCCACGCTGTGCACCCCTTTTTAAACAAAAAAAGAAAAAACATAGGATTTATAAAGTATCGGATCGTCGAGCAAATTTTGTTTGATCGATAGAAATGACCCTTTCAAATCTTTTTTGCGAATCCTGGAATGAAATTGGTATTGATATCATGTAACGTGAACAACGATTTCGTTCAGTTTTTCAATTATTCGAAATGTTGATACGAAATTTGGAGGATGTGTTTAATAAAGAAACTTTATTACTAGTTACCTTTTTGAATATATTAGGTAGTTAAATTATACGTTATTTCGAATATTACGTTTTCAATGTGCAAAATGTCCAATTTTATCTGCTAACAATTAGTTTTGAATTTTTTATGGAACTACCACGCTCTTTCCATTCAACTTTTTTAATGTAATACCGCGACCATTTAAATTTATTACAGCTGGCAAATAATATTTACGATTTTACAATAATATAGTCTATAATCAACGTCAATGTTCTAAATCTTTCTTAATATAATGAATATTTTTATTCGTATAGAAGTCTCATAGCAGACAATTTTAAAATTGAGTATTTACCCTTTGGTAAATGATATTCATATGTTAATATATATAATATATATATTACATATACACATATTACACATATATGTAGATTATATATATATATATATATGTCGGGTTAGGGTTAACACTTGGGTTTGGGGCGTGTAAAGAATCTGCGCCAGGGTCGCTCATCGTCGGTGTACAATCGATGATATCTTTTATTGTCACAAATACAAGATAAACTACTGGTCTCGATACTCGAACGATAATGACAACGATCGTGGGATTGGTATAGCGAATCCACGGCCCACGGGATAACTGATCTACTTTACTTCAAAGTCTAAGTCGAACTCGACTTACTCCTCGTGATACAAGGATCGCTTGATTAACTCTTTACTAAGACGTAGATTATTCACTGATCGTACAAACACACTAGGTATCTAACTAATGCGACTGTAAGAAAAAGAATGACTTTCCGTCGCAACGACGCTGCAGAGGAAAACTATGGTGGGATGTGCCTAAGGGCACGAGGTCATCGGATTCGTCAAAGAAAGCCTCCGCTCGGAGGGTGAGGGAAATAGACGTTGCTGTTAATTGGTTAATCTCCATGTTGGCGGTTAGAAAAGGATGCTAGCCGCTCTCGAGAGAGAGTTCCTAGCGGGAAGCGTCGTACGTGAAGAAAGCAGATCTCCCGTATCTTGTCGCAATAGGTGACAGATATATGGGCTGATATAATAAAGACTGTTTGCCAATCTAAAGGACTTTAGTTAACCAGATCCTAAGATTTGTAACGGTTCCTCAGGCTATCTGAACATAAACTGCGAATGATGCGTCGGCATGTGGCGACCATCTTACCCAAAGAATGGGGTCTGTGTGTGGCCGCTGGAATGTTTCATTGTCAAGTGCCGGTACGGCCAATTCTTTAAAGGAAAGCTATGTAACTTCATATCTCTGTTAGGTGGAGCGTTCATCCCGTGACCGTGGCTACACTCGGCGACCGGTCGTCGCCTCGAGCCCAAGATCATTGTCTCAAGTTTCGAATGGCTGTGTTTGGGTTATTTCGTGAATGCTATTGAGGTTTTTCCAAGTAATTCCAACGGGTGGCCCCGTTGTCCTTTCATCTCCGACATATATATATATATAAATATATATATATTTCTTTTTTTTCTTTCAGTATAAATGAGTAGACGTAATAAGACGAAATTAAGCTTCCGATACTCGTATAATAAAACTAATAATAGCGGAATAAACGAAATACCGCAAAAGTCATCAGAGCGAAAATGGTTCAATTTCGCAAACTAAAAATATGTTACACTAATTTCTCTTACTTTGGTATAACCTTGCTCACGTATTCGTCGCTAAAACGTTGCAATTATTATTCTCTGGCTGTCTCCTCGTTTCCAATCCATCAACCGTGAGGAACCATCGATTTTTGAAAACCGCAGAACGTAAATTGAACAGAGGAGCCAGAATGGAAAATTACATGAACAATTAAACACGTTCCCCCGGTAATTAAGGAGCAATCGAGCAGAGCTTCCCATTTAATCCGACAACTCGATTTGATCGGTAATGAACCCGTCAGATTCCACGAGTTTAATCAAATCACCGGCGATTCGGCAAAAATGTCGGGCCGAGGTCGGTGACCGGTTGTCAAGACATGCGACGATGGAATTGGCTTGGACAAGTTGACGAGGAAATGGCGAAAATAAATTCGAAGGGTCAGCCTCGTTAAATACAACGTATTTACGTAGCCGTGTCGGCGATCGATTCTCGCCGATGGAAACACGAGCCACGTGAATCATTGCGAGTATTGCGCGCAGATAATTGAAACGCGCGTTGCTCAATGTCGAAAATAGCAAAAAGAGAGCGAAAAGGAGCAACAATGGGAAGATATAAAGACAGATCGGTCAAAAGTTTGGAGTTGCTGCATGTCAATGTAGAGTTACCTGAGTCAGCGGATTAATAAAACAAAAAACAAAATAACTTGCAGAAATGAAGTAATACGCGCACACTACTGAATCATGATAATCACAAGAGATTATTAGTATCAGTATAAGAGGATATTAGTATCAGTCGAGTAAACTTCTTTCCTTGTGAGAAGAAGCTTTTCTCTATTATAGACTTTTTATATTATTATATTCGTATCATTTTCTCTTTTGTCGTATTTTCTCTTATTGGATATAATAATCGATGAACTTCTAGATTTAAAAGCACTCCTCCTGAAACTGTTTCTTTTTTTTCACATTAGCTTAACAATATCTTTAAAATTAACTTGTATTTGATTATCGTGATTTATTGATTTTGTATACATGATTCTATATACATGTTTTATATGTATATTTTCTGTCTATATGTACATTTTCTTTGTTTATTTTATCTGGATTGCAACAATATCTCGTCCGTATTTGTTGTATAATCAGGAATTAAAGATGAAATATTCCTAAACAAATCGCACTCTTTGTATGATAACTAACTTGTCATATATTAATAATTATGGTTAATATGGAGAATATTATTCACGTCTAAGAACCGATGAAATAGAATCTATCTATGCTGTAAGTAATAATTATTAAATTTTGTTTCAACAACTACCACATTTATTACGCAAAATATTGATCGAAAAATATCAATCAGATATCCAAAATCAGCGAAATTTGTACAATCGAATTTTAAACATTTGGAAGGCAACGTCCGAACATATTAGAAAAAGAATACAGGAAGAACAAATAGAATAAAACATCAAAGTGTATGAAAGTGACGCAAATGAACAGTAGAAGGGAGACAGTAACGGTGACCAAGGATAAGCAGAAATAGAAATAAAGGAGAATAGCGAATAAGAGGTTGGATAAGAGAAACTGAGGATGAGAAGGGGATAAACGTGTAAGTAAAGTGACAAAAAAGAATTGGAGGGATCGGCGAAAACGGATTTCAGAAGTATCATTAAAGAACAACGAAGAAGGAGACAGATAAACGGGTAAAAAGGTGAAAACGTAGCACAAACGCAACTGAAGTATAAAGTAAACAATAGAATGGCAGAGTAGAGAGAGAGAGAGAGAGAGAGAGCAACAAAGCAGCAGGTCTAGATTGCGGAGTAAAGCCGCCAATAATGGAATGGAATACCTACAAAGGGAAAAACGAAGAGCCTCGATAACAAGAAAAATCCTATCACAAGCGAAAAATGACAGAGGGGGGAAGCTAATAAGAAAAAGAGGAAAATAAAATGTAGGAGGCAAACGCTATCGAACAGGTAAAGGTATTAATAACGGAATGGAAGAGAAGCAATCGAATAAACAAAGATGACGAGAAGATAAGAAAAAGATGGGAGGGTAGAAGGAGAAAGGGAAAGTGGAGATGCGAAAGAGAAAATAAGAGAGAACGTCGCTCGATTGATTTTTCCTTCAGGAGTAATATCGAGAGAGCTCGCCTCCCCTTTCTATTATCAAAGACGAAGTATAGTATAGACCTTATATCTTATGGGATTTCGTGTCGCGTAAAATGGAGTACCTGCATTGAAAAAACTTAGTGCTCCTGTACAGACCGTGATAATTTAAGAATTTTCAATTTAATTACCGAAGTTTAGATAAAATTAGTCGAGTTGCAAGAATCGTCGTCTGTTATATTCAGGCAGAAAGATATGTTTCCAAATCATTCAACAAAGAAGGTGTTCATATTTGCAGTAAATAAAAAATTTATGACTAGATTTCAGGAAGGCTCGGAAAAATTTACATTCTACTATGCTTTTTTAGTATTTTCATCTTTCTATGATCTTCAATCTCTCCTAAAAACGTAAACTAGATACCACCTACACTCCAGCGAAAATTACGTACATAAATACATATAAGCTTACAAAGCTTTGTGTGATTTATGTGTATCATTTAATTTCATCTACCAGCCACTGTATAATTTCATTTTATTAGCATTCTTTTCCAAGATCACGTCGAAAATGGTACAAAAATGTTAAGAAGGCTGTAGACCTGTCATGATACAAGAACATACGATATTTCGCGTATGCTATTATCGAGGCTTATGAAGACTATAATATCGATACATAGTTGGTCGACAAAGCTATAATTCTCACGATCCGCGTTGTATAATAACGTATAAAATTTACGCCAATGTTCACTTCGAGGGTCAGAAGCACACGTGTATTTTCCGCCGGGATGCGATTAAACGTGTGTACTTTACGAGGGTCGTGGCGGGACTTTTAAATTTCTCGGTATCGCTCGCACGCGGCGCATTCTCGCTGTTTATGCACGCGCCAGGGAAATTAACGAGATTTCTAGACCACCTTGAAAATCGATCGTCCTATGCCGAGAAACATTCCCAGCTCAAAAACTATAGTACGTGCCACGGTTTAGTATAATAACCTTGGTGTCTTATTATACGATGAATATGCAACATAATTGCGTGTACTCATATTTTTTAAAGAAATGATTTATTGGATAGTTCGCACTCTTTACTTTTCTATTCGATTTATCTTTTGCTTCTTTTTAATTAACAAAGTTCTTGAAGAATTATTGCAATTATCATTTCGAAGGTAGCTAATATTAAAGAACTAAAATTAAAATTGCCCTATTTTATCTTATAGGCCCTATCCCGCGAAAGATTTTCAATTACAAAATTTTATATAATTTTAACCATTATTAGTCACCTATTTTGATTTTATCTTAATTTTGATTTTAAACTTTTGCTTGTTGAGAATAAATACTGTTTTCCAATATCGGTAAATATCATATTTAAGTAAACTTGAAAATACAATGTTTTTAAATACAGTAGATTGTCGATTATCGGAGAAAATAATAGACAATATAATCCGATGAGTCGATAATGATACACCGGATTTTAATGTAGATTAAAATGGAGAAATACACGATGCGCAATAAAAATTTCTATCGATACATCCGGATGAAAGAATTAAATTTTAAATAATTGAAAATCTAAGTAATGTAAAATGGGAAATTTAGATAAGTTTTGTATAAATTAGATATTTCTTTTATTCCTATTTATAGCCTCAAATACTTTGATCAAGAAATGGATAATTTAGATAAAATTTAGATAAAATGACGAAATGAAAGAAACAAAACACATACAGCTAAATACATATATGCAAAGAATTCCGTTTGAAAAAGTTAGGTAAAACTGATGAGAGTGCGCAATTCAGGCTAGAACTAAATTCTCATGAAAAAAATTGCGAAAGAATAAGTATCTATATAAGTGATTTCGAGGGTGGGCTCCTTGGCCGATTCTATTTCAAATAGCTGACCTGCTTTTGGAACCTGAATCCTATTGAGTCATCGAGTATCTCTTATCGCGCTTTGACTTTTCTTCTACTTCGGTATTTCCGGGTCTTTCTTCCGATATTTGATATTTCCTTCTCGAAAAAGATTAGTTCTATCCTGCACAAAAATGTCAGTTTGAAGTCACTAAAGAAGATTGAAATATTTCAATTTTTATATTTTATCCTTCTCTCAAAATGGTTCACATTACCATAATTCAGATCAGCATAACCTAAACCACTAACTTCAATATCTCCAAATTCTCATTTTCTCACCGGTAACATAATTTTCATTATAACTGATCTCTTCCCCATTCGATCTAACATTATTTTCTCCTCCAATCAAATATAAAAAAAAGATACGCTTAACAAAGGAATCAGGATAAAAGAGGATGGAAAAATGTCTGTTACGTCCGGATTTACAAGAGACCGAATCAATCATCCGTGTCGTGAATTCCATTGTGAAAAACGAAATCCCCAAAATCGGAGAGGAAAAATAAACCATGGCTATACATCGAAAACAGCGACAGAGATGCGGGTGGTCCGTGGACGTTTCACACGGGAATAGTAACATAGCGTAACGTGGTGGACATTATACTGGCCTATGCATAAAATACGAGCCGGTGATATCTGCCGGAGATATGGGGATAAAATATAAATAGGCAGGGGCACGTGTCGTTTCGCCGAGTGCGCTCGATGAATGTTTAAGTGTTATTCCGTTTCTACGTACGACTAGCGCAAAAATGTACGCCTCATCGCGAAACGAATCAAAATCCTATTACGATACATTTTATAGTTTCGCCAAATGAACTGCGTAAAATTACAATGGACGTCTTGACGATGGAAGATGAACGACGATGGCGTTTAGAGTTGATGTAAATGTTTGTAGAGATCCCGAAATATGAGGAACTAAAGAAGAAGAGAAATGCATTTATGTGTACTTTTATATTTATAATAATGATCAATTTGCTATCTCAACAAATAAGAGGAATTTTTATTTTTCTTGCTAGATATTACGATATGATTTAAGTTCGGAAGAAAACACAACTGGGTGGTTAAGAAAATCTTCAAAGCTTCCAACAAATTGTCAAAGATGAATCTGTTTCACTTCAACTCGAAATTCTTAAACAATTAAAAGCAGTCGATATGATTTGGTCGTGCAGAATTTACATAAAATTTTCAAGATTAAATTCTTCGTAATTTTCATGGTTTGAAAGTACTTGAATATACCGGTTTCGTTAGTATCTTGCTATTTTCAAAATAGCAACTCTTAAAACTAGATATTCTTGGCATTCTGATTTTAGTTAATAGATTCAGTCACATAAAATTGAAGAGGGTCTCTGGTTGTGGAAATCGATTTTTCTATAACACGCGAGTACTTACTTATCCATTTATTCACGCGTCATCCATAAGAAAGTGGGAAATCTATAGTACGTTCATGTCTTCCGCACTGAATATATTAACAAGTTTACGAAATTATCGATGAAATTATTCTTACCAAAAAAATGAATATACATACTTAAAAATTAATCATTATAACTACATTAAATACAACTACATACTACTTCTAATAGGACCCTATATTTTCACGTTCAATCGATTGTATAAGCACTACGTGTGCTAACGATTCCAGAAACCATTATAGATACAGATGCTTAGTACATATATACGTCGTTGAAACGGTCTTGAAACGTTTATTATAGAGAAAAAATTGTGTAACAGTAAAAAATATCATGTAATTCGTGACATAAAGGGTTAGAACTCGTCTCATGCCAAGCCAGGTAACTTCGAACGGGAGAAAGAGAAAGGCAATGAAAAAGATTATGAAGGAGGACGATCGAGTATATGGAGAATCGAGTGAAAAGGAGTCAGAGATTGAACGAAGGGGGCGGAGACGGGGATAGATTTAATAAATCGCGTTAACGTCGGCGTCGTTTGAAGGATGGAAACGGCTCGCGAATGGGCCCGGTGTCTGCGTGCCTATTAAATCTATAATTGCGGTCTCCGACAGTTAGAATGAATATTTTACGAGCGCGTGGAAATGGCGCGACTATTGAAATTGCTTCCTCGTGATGCTACCCTTCCCCCTTCCCCCACGCTCCTTCTCTGCACACGGATGACGTTCCAGGATTTTCCAGAATGTAGTTTTGTTATTTCAATAGAATGAAACCGGTTTTGAATGGGACGCGGTATAATTTCAATTCCAGGAGGAATGTTTTCGCAAGGAACGTACCACGAATAGGTTATATTAAAGCGGTTCTTGAAAGGAAGGGATGCATTCTAGGCCATCCACAGCTCGAGGGATATATCGCTGATGGTATCAGACATGTAGAACTCACTGAGAGTCAACATCAATCTTGTAGAACTCAGTGTAGATGACCCGAAGTTTCCAAGACTTTATACATATGACTGGATGAACTTATATTAGTTTACATAGAGTGTTAAAGACGATATTGTCTTTTGTTAAGACTTTGAAGTTTATGGAAGTTATAATATTGAGAAAAATAAGAGATACTTCTAATTGATTTTGGATGTCTGAAATTTGCATTCAATACGAATGTCCACGTGGAACGTAATATTGTATGGTTCATGGGGAACAATGTGGCAGACTTACAATAACAAATCGAAAATATACGTAGCAGAATAGATAGAAGTTGTGCAAATAACGTAACTTTATTCATTAATGGGTTTTTGCGAAATGTTTTACGAGTTTGGACAAGTTTTCTGAAATCCCCATATTACGTAAATATTATTTCAATTCTAAAATAAGTGTATATATGTGTATGTGCAATGTATATGATAATTCGTATAATAATTGAACAATCTAAAATATTGTGATAATTTCTAGATAAAGAATTTGAAACTACGTTTCCAGTTATACTTATATTAATTATCTTAATTTTACTACTAAGTCAAAATGAATGCTACAACTATCAATACGAATTTCTTTTAGTTCCATACATTTTTGACTAAAAAGTGTTCCCTGATAAAAGAATTCCAAGTTAACTTCTTCTTTGCTTCTTAAATTCCACAGTAACAGTAGCAATTTCGAGCTTTTATAATCAATCAATATCATTGAAAGAAACTTACGAATCAATTCGCGACACCGACAAGAGAACCAAAATTTATTATACATATAATTCCTTCGTTCTTTTTCTCGATCAAACGTTCAAACCATTATTCTGACTCCGTATAACCTAGTAAATTATCGATGGTACATAATGGAATCGACTGGAATACCATTTTGTCAGAGGGGATATCATTTTCAGGGTCCAGGAGGAATGAAACATAAATATACAAAAAGACCGGACAAGCTTTCACGAGCGTTGTCACGCCGGTTAATTTTTTAACAGGCGTCCCCAAACCCCATCTAAAGCGGGGTTGAACGAGCCGCGAAATGGCTCGATGAAAAATGGCTGAAAGAAGCCATTTCGCACCGATGAGCTGGCCTTCCCTTGTCGGTGAGCGCGATACCAGCCGAACAGGTGCCAGGTAAATTACGTTTCCCGAAATAAGGAAGAGGATAAGAACCCTCGAGGTACGAGGGTGCCGGTACAAGCCAAGGGAAAATGTATTTCACGAGCTGGTTACGCCAAATTTTCCAGCAACTAAGAGAAAAGAGGGAGAATCGAGGGCTGATGGAAGAATGACTGGGGTTGAAAAATTCACCAAGCTTTGTCCTTGTTAGATGGGCTTCCTGTTAATTTCTGTTACAAGATGAAAAAGGGGGAAGTTCCAGAGCGACAGGAAAGCTTCTCGTGGCATTTCGTTGCGAACAAAATTGGAAACTGGAAGACATATAAATGCTAAGAAATTTTGACTGCAAGTAGGTAAAAGGTGAAAGGAAACAATAGAGACTGGGAGATAGGAAACCTGGCTAGCTTTAAGTCGGATCGAAATGACGAGTCGTAGTAGTAAGTCAACGAAATTAAAAAAAAAGTAGTGTTTCAGTATATACACCTAACTGTAAGTCTGAAAGTGAAAACTTGCGTATAAAAAGTAAAAAAAAAAAAGAAAAGAAAAAAAAAATAAAGAACTCATAAACTTATAAAATATAATATGTAATGTAAATTTCTATAATTTTCTTGTAAATCATATTATAACGCTAGTAAGTCACCCTCAATTTATTTTCACCGTTATTTCTTTCTTTTCTGTGCTTTCAGTATCTATTTACCTAACAGAAATTTCAGCTGGGCGCGTCGTAATGAACTTTCAACAAAGCACGCTTTTACGAAGCAAACGAAATTGGTAATATCCATAAAGCCCAGTGACGCTGACACAAAGAGCCAGAACCGTTCGCGAGCCGGAAACGCGGATATGTATGCCGTTCTTTAAACGCATCAATTTAATTCGGTCGCGTGTTCACTTCGCGACGATGCGGAGGACCAGATGGCGAGGAACAGGACCGAATTGCTCCCATCATTTGTGCCACGACGAGACCAGATTATCTTTGGAACTGAATCGAGCTGAAAGTTCCTCGGCGATCGAGTTTCCGACGATTGAACTTGTTTGCTTGAAAGTTTAGTTACACCACGACGACATATTATGATGTTCATGGTTCACAGATGGTGGCAGGAAGTCACTCTGGATCATGCAATGAATCTTGTTACGCGGATGTAATAAGACGATGTATATTTTTAGTGTTTCAGAGGATAAGTAAGCGATTAGCAGACTGCAGATTTTTATGCATTTATGATAAATTTACAAATGCAGAAATACACAAAATATATATAGTGTAAAAAAAAAAAAAAAAAAAAAAAATAGAAAATATCCAAAGTGGAGTAGTCATTATAATTTGTTAAAGTATGGAGAGAATTTGGAGAGGTATTACAAAGAACTTTATTCTAATATTCACATAACTTTGCTCGCCGCGTGGGTTACTTGCCAGAGGCCTAGGGCACCAGATTTCACACCGCGCTTTTCTCTTTTGTCTCAACGGAGGCCTAGGCCATCATGCGACGTTCACATACATACTAGGGAGGGGATACATGCTTGTATGTGTTTTCGCTCTACGTTCCCTCACTCTCGCACGTACAATACAAATGTACTATATATTCAACATAATTTTTAATAGGTCAAACAATTTTCTAAATAGATTTCATTGCTTTGGTTCTATTCACAAAGAAGTATCAACGTCCATAGTGTATCGCATCTATACTGATCAGTCTCGAGGTTTCGTTCTTTTGTGTATTTACAATTACGCATACAGGTCTTTGTACGGATTATAAAAGGATCATTTTTATTCAAATAAAGTGCTACAAAAATTCAACACCGAGGTTAAACGTACAGATTAATAGTATCAGATTTTTGTATTTGTACGAAGGTACAACTGAATGATACAAAATTTAATATACCCGAATCTAATTAATTAGTATGTAAATGTTGTAATAAATAAAATAGCGTGTACATACTTTTTACAGCCATTGAATCCAAAAGTACCGCGCGTAACCAAGAACGATCATCGAGTTATCAATTTTCCCCGAAACAAAGTCTCGCGTGCTAAAACGAGCGATTCTAGAATTTCCCCCTCGTTTTTTATCGAAGAAATTACCGGTGGTTGTATTGTATACGCGAGTGCGCAGAGGAACGGAAGCACGGTAAAATAATATGATTTATTGGGGCGCGAAATGGCCGAGTTTTATATCCGTCCGCATCGCGGAAACTGCGCTCGCAACTGAACTCGTTCCGGCGCGACGATTACCTCGTAAAATTAGCTATTCTGTTTCGCAGCTTGCTTCTGCGACCCTGTTACACGCTCGCAATCAGTTCTCGCTGCGAGATAAATTTCTAAGACGCCGGTAATTACCGCCGTGACGGCCTCACTTTTCTCCCTCTGTCGTGTCCTTTGGCGCGATGAAACGCTTCACAAAGTTTGCGTTGAAATTGAATGCTTTCACCTAAATTCTCGTTTTGGGTGCATTTAAGATGGTAATTTATTTCTTTTTTTAGCGATCTCTTTTATTGATTTTCCTAAGGCAGAGTTTTCCAAACATTTTGGAGCTGCTTTATGTCAATTCCTTTATGTCGTACATTTTAATGTCTTTTACATCTCACGTTTCGGTTGCTTTATTACGTATATTAATTATATTGAAAAATTCGTAGATATTAACGCGATACGGGAAGATATGTACGAGAACGTCGATGGAGAAAGTTCTATAGATTACTTGTAAAAAGATGCCAAACAGACCTCAAGAGCGCACTTAATAGAGCAAACCTTAGATGTCAGTCATGGCCGGATTGTACTATTTGTTTCTACTAGTCTGTGTTCATCTGTCTGTATTTCGATTGCTAATAGCATATTACAGTGCAGGAATATTTTCAAATAAACAAGCGCTTAAAATCTTCATAAAGAAATTTTCTATAAAAATAATTCCAGTTGAAAATAAAAATGTTACAATTCCCTTAAGAGAAGTCTAAGGAATAACGTTGATGAAATCGTTTGGATATGGTTCTGAGTCTAGGCTATTAGCATTACTGATTGATACTTTCACGTATTATGTTTTCATATCGTTAATATTATTTTCGCGTGTTATTTAATAATTTGCTAATGAATGCATTTGGGAGTCTATAAAATCCAGCGAGAATTGTCAAACGTTTCGTACATTATCATCATCATGATAACGGAAATTCATCATATCGATTCGAATAAATTTTAGAATTCTTTGATATTAAAGTACTGCAGGAAAGTTCGTAGCAAGTTATAATACTGGATAATAAACTACGCCGGTGTTACTCGTAAAAAAGAAAGAACATAATTTTAATATAAAGAATAATATAGTCAAGACATAAAGCTACTATAAAATTCACTACCACTGAATGAACAAATTCATATCCTTCCGATTAAATGCTTTACGCCTAGGAGCATAAAAGTAAAGCTTATGATTAAACGAAATACAGACTGACATTATTCTAAAAAACATGCAATATTTTTCTTTCGAAACGTCATTAATTGCAACGACACCTCTAATAAATTGCTGTCCTGTCAAAAATTCCAATTTTTCGTGCAAGAGGCAGTTTATGAAATAATATATGTTTATATATATATGCATATAATCCATGGTTTTGACGAATAATTGGTAGTTTGCGTAAGAGAGCATGTATATTTTGCTGGAAACTAGTCTCTATTTTGATTTTTAAGGTTGACGTAGATCATAAACTCGATTAGTTATGTCAACGGTCGTTATTTCTTTCCTATTTCAAAACATTTTGATTTGTCGATATTTTTGTCGACGTCAATTTTTAATCACTTTTTCGAGATGAGTGCGTATCATCGTGATTCAAATTAACGTAATACGTACATCCTATCGATATTGGATTTTTTCCATGAATTCTGTTTTATCCTGTTCTCATGCGTTTCGATAAATCGCGATATTTCGTAGATTTTGTTTTTTTCTTTTTTTTTTATTTTTTTTTAAATTTCTGATTCAGGCTTTCCTCGTTATGAACAACGAAGTTGTTCAATTATGAAGTAGATAAAACAGCCTGACAATACTTCAACGTAATAATAATAGAAGCATTAAAAGACGGCGCGTAGAAAGTTATAAAATTTTTAATTCTGTAATCTGCGCAATTACGAGCCATTGAAAAACAAGACGAATCACGATCTGAAATACCTAATAGAATTGTCATTGCACAATTTTGTTACACATAACTACCATGCGAAATTACTTCCATCATTTCACAAATGTATTGCATCAAATCATTTAGAAGGATTCCATAAAATCCCTTTAACTACATTTTCAAGAGAATCATCGTACTAACCCCTAACGCTCACATTTTTTTCGATCTAATCGAAGTGAATATATGAATTCTTCACTTAACTTAGATTTTTAGAACATCCACAATTCTTTGTATAAATTTCAAACCAAATTAATAATTCTTAAATAATCTTAATCATTTCTAAGTATAACCTAACTTTTTATGTTTTCTAATATTTATGAACGAGTGTGTATACTATCTACTACAACGATTAGAATAGATGAATTGATCACAAAAGTATATATAAATTATTAATTATTTCTACTTCTGTGAAACACGAGTTTAGTCGACAACGGATTATAATGAATTTAAAAGAATATCTGAACCATTTTGCCTTCAACAAACACGTCGCTATCGATTGAGGTATTGCGCGTTTTGTTGTTTTTTTCATCCCCGACAAGCATAGAAGAAAAGCACTCTCGAAGCCACAGACGAAACAGACGAAACGCGGATGATATTACGTTCAACTTTCGAGACGAAACGAAAAGGACCGGCGACGGAAAACTAAAAAACCCTTCTCGCTTTCCTTCTGCTACGATACGTCGATTCCTTTTTCTCCCCTTCTTCATTCCTTTTTATTCGCGCTTTTTCTTGCTTCTCCTTTCGTTCCTCTCTTCCCTATTTTTCAATCGATATTTGCGAATACGAATTGAACATGTGCACGCGAAACTTCGCAGCGTTTTCCACGTTTCCTGCCCGCTTCCGCACATTTCATGCGCTATTATGATCGGTACAGTCGCTGGTTGAAGGAAAAATACGCCCGGATGAGGAAGCGTGTATCTCTTGAATTGAAAACTCGCGGGCTCGTGCGCTGATATTGTCGGCGAGCAGATTGATTTTTCCTAGAATTCTGATCTCTGGTCTGGATGAATAGCCCGATTTATCCCCGATCTTAAATTTCCCGCGTTTGCGTCGTTGTCCATTATTACCATTGTCAAACTTGTCAAAATGGTGGATTTTAGAACCTTCTTCTTTATAAGTAAATAGGAACATGTCTTTCGGTAAAGTTTGGCGTTGAATTCTAATCCTTTGTTTATATTAATATTTTAATGTTACTTAAATTTTACCAAGGAAGGATAATCCAAAAATTATATTCCCCTATAATTCCAATTATTGATTGCATATCTTCCTGGATTTTAATTAACGTTTCAACCAAACGCTCCCATTTAAACACGCCTTATTCTCAATTAATACATAAATTACATTGATATTTCACAAAATTAATTTTAATTCCAGAAAATAGAGCTTTCTACCTAAAAGGTTAAAACCCCGACCTACATAGAGCAATTAACTGTCTGTCCATAATTTAATATCTCTTTATACATTTTCAATAAATTACGTCAATTATGTCAAAATACAATAAAAAAAGCAAAGAGAAAAGTGTAGTGTATACTAAAATGGAATACCTAGTAAAAAAGTCTTCATTCAATACAGAAAAAGTATACATTTTTATTCACAATTTAATATCTTTCCACGCATCTCTAGCTATATAATTGCAAAAAGAAAGAGAAAAGACAGAAGTGAAAGAAAAGTATAGTATAGTATACAATGCACTAAAATAGGAAGAAAGGATGAAAATTTCCAGGAAGAATACGAAAGTATTCACAGTAAATCAGTCACCTGTTCGCGAGTTCTTTCCACGGATCCTCAGTACATTAACAAACCCAAGAAAAAAGGAGGAGAAAATGAAGCTAGAAGCAGAAGGGTAAAACAGGTAAAAGGGATGCATAATCGAGCAGAAAATTGTCGGAGAAGGAATTAAAATCAGTGAGGAACGTGGGAGATGATCATTATTCCCGGAGCGCGACAACGCGGAAATCAGAAGGCGACCACGGCGAGATGAATCGACCGATCGATCGCCGTGACGCGCATGAATCTCCTTCTGCTATCAGGAGAGAACGATTCCCGGATCACGAGCAGGAAGCGGACGGGTGCGACACAGTAAAGCAAGCCGGTCGACCAAGGAAAAAAGAACAAGGAAGAGAGCGAAGATCCGGCCGAGTTTCGTCCTACGATCACGTCGCGTTTGCATCGAAGGAATTCCAAGTGCGATATATCAAGTTAAATTGCAAATATCGAGCCGTGGGACGAGTGAAAAATAAATCAACCGCGAACACCGCTTAAGAATATCCGCCGTCATAACCGAAGATTGAAACGCGCGCCACACGTTTCATAAACGGTGTATGGCCTTAAGGTCTGGTTCTGCGCAGCGTCGAAATCTTCTCGAAATCGGACTCGTTTCGTGCTTACTTGAAAGGAATTTGAGATTTTAGATATCTTTCCGAGAAATTGAGTTTGTCTTAGGAATTTCTTCAAATTTTAACTACATCTTAGGAAGGATACGATGTACATGTAGTTAAGGAACCCTAGCGGTACTGAAATCGAAATATCGAGCCTGAAAGTTTTAATATTTAACACTCCCTATGTCGCCGAAATGACATTTTCATTTATTATGAAAATTTTTTAGAGAATTTTTCAAAGAACTAATATATGATGTGAATTTGTACTAAAAATTTTATATTAAAAAGTGAAGAGTCTAGTAGCAGCGTTTTTGAGGTAAAGAAGTACGAAGTATGTAATCAGATGAAGTTCTGGATGAATGAATAAATGTGAGAAATGTGTGCGCATTGCATAGATATAATACTGCCATGCATGTCTATCTATGTAAGGAGCTAGCGCGTACCGTCGCGCGTTCAAAAAGTTCCTTTTCCTCTCGCATGTGCTGATATGTACTGTCTTACCACTTTTGCGAGCGATTTATTCGCTGAAAAAATGCCTTAAAATGGGAGGATATTGGCTATGTTAAAGTCATATTAATAGACTGAAAATTTTTGTGGGTACGGGTGACAAGATGAATTAACTAAAACACTTTCCTAACATTAATACTTTAAACCTATCACTTAATGCTAGTACATATTTCAACACACGTATTCGCTCCTTACAACTTTTAATCATCTTTGATACATAGATTTAATTGTTCACTCATTCGTCTTCTTCATTCATCCTTCTCATTTGTTTCTACAGATGTCTTACGCTTTCATGCAATCTCAAACCGCATCCTCAATAAATATAACCTCGCAATTTTTATACAAATTGATATTTTTAAGAATATAGTTAAAAAGCTAGAACCTACATAGAAAATTGTTTTACTTACCAAGTAACATAAAAAATATTATACTTTGGATATTTTATATATTTTTTATATTACGTGCATAATTTTGTACTTTTTCTATAAATGCATAAAGATTCGCTATCCATTAATAAGGCTTCAGATTTTATAATATATATAGGTACATATGGTTTTAGGAACGATCACGTGATAATTAAAGATTCTTTCTAGGTGTTAGTACATATACAGAGAATACTATAAAAGAAAATATTCTTCGTAGCGTGACACTCATTAATGAGAAGCAATAGTTTCTTCGCTTAAATTATTCTTCATAAGAGATCTCTTGTAGAAAAATTTAATGAGACGACAAATTGAAGGGTCAGGAGAATTAACCAAAGCTGACATTCCATATTTTCCATGCACCTCGTTATTCCCACGTTGCGAGCATAAAAGATTGCTTGCTTTCGTTACAACCAGGGAAAGATTATTCTAAGCAAGATAAAAAAAGATATCGAAACAACGTTTTCAAAAATCGTTCAAAAAATCGTAGAAAAACAACTGAAAGCCTTAAACATTGAGCAATTTCTATGATCGCTCATCGACGACCTACACCAAATCAAAAAGGCAACATAAAAAAGAGCAAAAATAAAAGGGATTGGAAAAACAGAAAACGCCATAGGACACGATGTAGCTTGTAATTTTTCCGTACTTCGAAATGGTTCCAGTGTCGCGTTTTGCAATGGGCGCGCAACTAACAAACAGAATGAAAAACCGAAACTATCCTTTCCTTTTCTCCAAAAAGGATAGAGAGGGATGAAAAATAGCTGGGAATAAAGTTTAAAAGAAGAGAGAAACTGGCAATATCCTCCTCTGCTCTCTGACAAAACGTAACATTTCGAATTAAACTACGAATAGCAGACGTGTATACAAGATGTTAAAAAATATATGGGGGATGTTTACATCTAATGTACAAAAATGCAGTTTGGCGCTTATTTAACATGTTATAATTTGCATTTCACATTCTTCCTCATTCTCACTCAGTGATCCACGGACCGAAACAAATGAGACGGAGTGTGTATAAGATTTCGATTATTATATTACAATGAGAAACATGAAGTTTCTTATAACGATGTAATATAACGATATAATAAAAACACAATTTCATTAACAAACAAAATATAATATATCTTAAACTTCTTGATGAAAACCCCTTCAATGTCCTCTTTAGTCTTTCTTCAAGTCTACTACCTAATAAATATGAAGTGTGTGTGAGATAGAGAGAAAGGTTCGTTACTTGATTCATTCGTGCTAGTATACTCCTAGCGTAAAATCGTTTATAGCTTGAAAAATAAACCTCAAACGATATTTTTGTACACGAAACTTTTTCATCGTTTTGGTGTCTAGAATCGACCCCATAAATATCCCCCACGTTTCGTGACACCCTGTAGACAGGAACAGTGGAGCAAGCAGGCTGTGTATTTTCCGAATGAAAAAGAGTCGTGTATTGATCATATAGAGGAATCGACAGAACAAGAGAGCTCCGTTGGCCTTCGTTACTCCAGCAAACACCTACGAACAAACCAGGAACCAAAATAATCCTATCGTGGAATTTATATACGCGAAAATTCAACGTACAGTGTAATTCGCCGGCGAAAAAACTAATTTTCTGGTGTCGGATTTAATACCTCCCTCTACCTTTTCCATGCTGACGATTAATACGCTCGACAAACTTTATTTAACCCAAAAATTATTGTAAAATCGCAATATTAATCTAATTATGAGATAAAATGGGGTATTAAAGAAATAATAGGGAGGGAATATGAGAATTTGTAAGTTTTTGATACTCGAGGGCAATTTATGCATTCGGTATTCACATTCGTGTCCCACACATGTACCACTTGGTCCCTGGAAGATTTGTGAACATTTGTGGACGACATGAAGTAATTCTGGCGAATTCATTGCCGGTGACTCTGTTTGGTCTATTTTAAGTGTTGAAATATAGGATTTATCTAATAATGGCCACGGAATTGGAAAGTGTTATAATGGTACTTTAATGATGATGTATACGACAGGGAATTTATAGCAGTAGTTTGAACATATCGCAAGGAGAAATAAATTTAACGAAATTTTTCGTTTATCAGTCACATTCGTGTATAGTATATCCTGGTATACTAAATGATAAGAGCACACCATCAATAATCTACCTTTAACAGCCTATTAAAGAATGTTATCTGCAATATAAAATGTGTTCTTACGAACTTTCCTTTTATTTAAAAATCATAAATTACGTTAATTATACTATTCTCTGTTAAGTTCTTCCGATATTTTGTCTTCATATAATATTTTCTCTGTGACACGTGGCTTAAAAGCTTTTGAAATTGTTGAATTAATTATATACTCTTGAATCAATAACACAAACTATCTCACGAATATGACTCGGTTGTAAATAATTAATTGTAAAATCTTGTCTTTCGTATTTTTGCATTAAAATTTCTTGTAAATTCAACCGTGAATGCATTAATATTTTCACAAAAATTTCTAACACATAAGTGTACCTAAATTAATTAACCTAACCTGTAATAGTACGTAAACGTGTACAAGTGTAAATGAATCTCAATTATTCTGTACCAACAATAACAGGAACGCGCGTGAATTTGTAAATTTCGTGGATCCTCGAAATTCCTCTCGAAACCGTTGCGAACAGTTCATCGGTCTTGCCGAAACTTTGCACGGTGAAGTGGAGCCAAGAATCACGAGCTACTTACTCGAACACTAGCCTCTAATTTTTAATTTATCCCCGGCAAAAGGAAACCACGTTCCGTACAGAGCGGAACGAACCCCTTCCCGACGAGTTTTAAGAACTTATCAGATCTCCTCGGCCCATTGACTTCACTCTAAGCATAAATCACAAACTTTATCCGAGTATAGTTTTCCTTGGCCCTAGCAGCGGCCAAGAATAAAGCGTAACTGCATCGACAAGAACTAAACAACAAAAGGAAACCTCGACTCGATGATATTGAAA
Source organism: Bombus fervidus (assembly GCF_041682495.2). Lineage (NCBI taxonomy): Eukaryota > Metazoa > Arthropoda > Insecta > Hymenoptera > Apidae > Bombus > Bombus fervidus. Next base: position 1,175,158 of record NC_091527.1, read on the forward strand.
ACTATATACCCGACCAGATCCAAGTTCGTGATACAACTGAAGCCATCAACTTCCAGCAAATCGACCATCCTTTTCGTTTGCATACTTTCTTGGAAAGAGCGTAAGTTGCTTCGAGTATTTTGGAAACATAGTAAGTTGGGGTTGGTTCCAACGTCGAATTGGTCGATAAATTTGTTTTGTATATTGTTCGTATAAAAGAATATATTATAGGTAGATTGAAGATTTTTCTACATTTATAGCAAATTTAAAGATACTAAAATATCTATTTTAAAACGTATATCTACCAAGTATCGAAGTACAGTAGATACTCGTTATATACGAATTTGCAAAGATATCCGTAGTTGAAATGTAGCAAATAAAATAAAACTTGCTTGAAAGTTTGAAGCCCTTTACAAGTTTACAGAAAAATAGTATAAATTCTAAAATTCTGAAATTATCAAATTCTGAAATTAACAAGTTTTAGAACTAGAATTTCACAGAATCCTTAACACTGAACTTACCGGCGCGGTCAAACTGACCGCTCTCGCGACTTTTACATAAATTTATTCATATTTAAACTTTATCTTATCGCTTCATAATTTCTAACTTTTCCTAAAACATGCATATAATATATTTTTCGGTATTTAATTTTAGTTTGCTCTTTTACTTTCTGAGAAAAATTTGTACTTTGCCTCATTTTGACCGCCCGATAAAATATGATAGTTATTCTTAAAATAAATGCAATCAGTACAAAGAAAGGGCTATCTCAAGGTCAGATGACAAACAAAATCAGTAATAACAAATAATAACAGCTGTTACACCCGCTGTTACACAAGATAGCCACCAGCTGTCAAGACATATCAACTCAAACCCATAATAATCCTAAGGAACTGCCACAAAATTTAGCATTTTTTACAGTCCATTGTTACAAACATTTTAAAAGCCGAGAAGTTTCTTACAGTTATTGATCATTGTTATAAAACACGGGAAAAGCTTTCCCAACTCCACCCTCGAGTAATCGTTGGTGGAGAATGGTCAATACTCGTCAATATTTTCATATAAATATCGTCGTCGCAGATCATATTTTTACTTGCTATTGTCTTTTCGACTAGAATACATCTCGATTTTTAAATCAACTAGTCGACATCTAAATTTGCTATCTCTAAAACTCAGACAGAAAGCGTCTCAGAGCGTTTTGTGTAAAGTAAAAAAAAATAAAGCATATCAAATTTGGCAATAATTTTGTATTCCGTACATGATATTATTCTGTGATAAATATTTACCCCAGAAATGTCAAAATTTTTTTTCAAAAACAATGAGCAGGAATGACTGCTGGAATTATGAGGTTTATACGATTTGATAAAAAGAGTGAAAGAAACCAACGTTTACGAACCAATAAATTTGCAATGGTGGCCAATACAATATGGGGCCAATTTACAGAGAATTTACAAAATTGTTATAAACCTGGTGCATACATTACTTTTATGTAAAGAATCGCGGGAAAAAACCATGCAATAAAACTATCAAGTTCAGATTCATTACTACAAAAAACTTGTCAAGTAAAAAATTGTAAACGTTACAAAATTACGAAAATGTGTTTAAGATGCGGGAAATATTTATGCGGGAAATGTAAATTTGATAATAAGATATGAGGTGTACATGGGTGTGTAGTAGTGGTCTAGCCGATATAGTTGTGGTGATAGTGCACTACTACTAGCGTGTAGGGTGAGACAGGTTCTTCTGCGGGTCGCCGGTGTCGCTGCTGGGATACTGCTGTATTTTCTTCTCATTTTTGATGCCGCGGAAGAAAAATCGGACACCGGTCGCCGGGATTTGAGAACCCGGGTCCCGAACGAACGTTCGTAACCTAAGGCGCTAACCATTGCGCCGCCGTCGTCCGACGTTAGTTGGTGTCGAGTGGTGGTATTTTACTGTAGAGTACCGCCACAGATAATTTGTAAAAAATGCAGCAAAGTTGAATAAGACATATCTCTATATAAATAAAAGTGTAATTCTATTTAAGTCTATAATTGAAATTAAACAAAAGTAAATTTGGACGAAATTTTATGAAAATTCATCATTTTATATACATTTAGTTGTAAATTAACCATTATCTAAGTTAAATTATAAAAGCTATTACTTCTTTAATCACCGGTCATTTTGATCGCACACGGTAGGAATAGGTATACACGAAGTGTCGGTAGGTTTAGTGTTGAAAGGATAAATGGACTTCTGAGTCATCTAATGGAGAGATTATATGATAGAATTATTAGTTGTAAATGACGGTAGGGTTACGTTTGGTTTAGATAGTAATCGATAGTGATAGTACCTGTGGTGGATGAAATTTGGGGTTAATGGATGTTTTATGTTAACATGCATAATGAGGTGGGATTCGATGTTATCATTGAGAAATATGATTTATGAGAGACTGCATTTGATATTGGTACTTCTGCCGGCTTGCAGTCGCTGTTCTTATTGAATTATTCATATTAATGATTAGAGCTTACAACTTAACAATTTGACTGTCTGTGTCACGGAATCATAATTTTGCTCTACCACCTGTTGTTGGTCGTCGTCACGTTTACTGCGCACTTTACACGCACACACACTTGAGACAAATTATTTCTGTATTTAATAGTGTTTTATCGAACTATTAAATTAAACGATTTACAAATATACTGAGAAGATCGGGAATTTGTGATTTTAATGATCCTGCGAAATATGATTATAATCCCGATTTTGTAACTGTATGGGACAAGCAGAAAATAAGTAAATAAATTCATATAATACATAAGTGCACAAAATAAATAAAAATAAAAATAATGATATAATAATAAAAATAAAATATAAATTCAATAATGATAATGGATTCAATGAAATTTTCTTAAAAAGTGTATCACACACAATAATAGACTGAATGAAAGGTGCCGGCAGTTGATAGTAAGATGTGCGGCCATCAAAGTGTAAACAATCTAAGAATCAGTGTCATATCATACCATAACAAATTCTCTTATCATAACAAAGCTATTGGTATTTTCCTACACTCTCTTTTACATCGTGTAAAACCGTACACAATGTTGTGAAACTTCTTTCGATTCTTTTTAAGATATCACGGAACCAGCGAATCTCGACGAAAGAATTTACCTTTTGCCCCTTGTACTTTTCAACTTTATCGATTGAAGGATCGATATTTAATACAGGTATCGGCATCGTGGAACTGCAAGCCTTACAAGAAATACTACAACTTGTACCGAAGTACATCATCGCAAATCTCTTTTATATTACGATCTTCTGAATGTTACAGTTTAATTGTTCCTGAATTCAATCGGCATGTAAGTCAACTATTCCATCCATACAACATTATTTTAACGTCATTAAGCTTTGAATAAAACGTAACTTTTTTTCTTGAATTTGATGATAACAAGGAGAAGTAATAGAATGAAAGTATGAATGAAACAAACAGTTTGTCACACGATTGACTCGAGTATTAATAAAGTAAAAAAAAAAAAAAACTGTAAAAAAATAAAGTAAAGTAAAGTAAAAGTAACTATTATATCTAATAAACATACATCTACTTTAAACCGACTGCTTAGAAGAAAATGACTGAAATACTTCAGAAAATAGTAGATACGAATCGGCATAAGATTGATCTTTAATAGATGAGACATCAGTAATATTATTAAAATTTAGTGAAATATACCTGGGATTCTTTTTACATAGCGAATGCGTATAGTGTAAAAATTTTGTGTAAAAAAAGTGTTGTGAAATAACTGATTTGCAGCAAAGCATAAAATTTGCGTTGAACTAAAGCAAACAATAAATAAAGCAATTTAGAAGATTCAATCAATAAATACATGAAAGAAAAGCTAATGTATTAAAGAAAATTGAAAAAATACCTTTTTCAAAAATCAACACTTTATTTATCGTCACAATCTATTATATTACAACGAATGCGGTTTCTCATTACTGGAAAATAGTCACTCTCGTCGCTCGAAATATTCTTCGTTTGGTCGTTTTGTATCAGTTCCAATGACATATGTTTTATTTTGTCTTTTAATAATTCTTCATAGGAAGCCATACAAGTTTTCAAATCCCTTTAAAATCGCGTAGAACATTCGAGATTGGTATTAATTACAGCGAAATGATAAAACGCGTTGGAAAGGTTGCATAACTGTAACCAAAACATGTTAAATAAACTGTGCAAAAGTTAATAAGACGTGTTTAAGAAACCATGTAAAAGTCAATAAACCGTTTAAAAAAAATCATATAAGAAGAGTCCCTGGTGTATTAAATTGCATCATTGATCGCAAGGGTAGTTCCAAACTTGATAAAATAAGTGAATGCAACGATATTAATATAATTTTTACTTATAAATTTTACGTCTATCTCTAAATAAGAAGATATAAAATTAGAAATAAACTACATGCTTAATCGAATGATATTCACTTGATGATATTTCTGATAAACTCCTACATACAGCTCTTTTCCTACTGCAAACTTCTTCTTTATTATGTCCAGAACAAATTCCAAAACCATAAAAGAAGAACGAACGACCGTTCAACAGCCAAGCATCGAGTCGAAAGACCAAACGGAAGCCCGAAGGGTAAAATTCTCGGAGGAACCAGCAAAGAGGAAGTGGATATACGGGGTCGTCGTCTAGGGTACGATCAAGGCGAGCTTTCGTTCTGGGAATTTTACGCGGATATCTGAACTTACGATCGCCGATATCGAGTACGAGGAAGCCTCCGCCTCGAGACCATCGCGAACCTTGTCCAGGTCGGGATAGTGGTTGAGAAATGAGAGAGAACGGGACAAGATTCGAATAGCGGAGCAAGGAGAAGAAAAATCGTAGTGAGGGCTGATGTTTGTTCGCAGATAGAAAAAGGCAATCGAGATGCCTCGGGGTAGCTACCACGTAGTGCAGCAGAAGTTGTGCGTACACTGGATCAGAAATGTTTGTGTTTGATAGGTCGGTAAGTTTAATCCGGGTGCGGGCAACCGAGTATCTGGATACTTATTTCTATATTTCTTTTAACAATCTTTTTTCTTTTTACTAGAAGCATTACGATATTGTTTCGGATGCCTGATCTTTGAATATTTTAAGTTGAAATTTCTGAACAAATAATAAACATTGACGGATCAAACATATTAATTGTAGATAATTTTGCAAAAATTACTTCACATTGATAAAGTTTTATCACCGTTAGAAACAATTCACCTCGAAAGATATAAAGAATAAATCTAAGAATTAGAAAACTTCGAGTACTCGTTCTTATAATCGCTAACTGAATTTTTCGTACATTCTGAAATTTGTATTTTACGTCTCTGCCAGTTTAAGAATAAATAAAATGTTTCTTAATTACTAAAATTTAAGCAAAGAGAACAAAGTAACAAGTTAATGAACCTTTCTATAAACGCGCCTTTTAACACAGCATGCATTATAGCACGAATTTCATAATTTCAACTTTCAACACCCCTCTAATAACAATAGTTCCAAATTAACGATCCACTTCAAACACTCTCATCTAACTCAAATCAAAACTCACTGAAGATTTTTGTACAGCAGATTTCGCGAAACCACTTTTCCCACGAGCACATGTGCCACACGGAAACGACACACAAACCTACCACACATCCCCACATACTATATATTTTTCTATATATACGTATATGTGAAACAGAATGATCGTGCAGCAGGCGAAAGAGAACGAAAATCGTCGAGAGTAAAGGAGAATACCGAAAAGGGGTAGTAAAACCGTGTAGAACGTAGAGAAAGAGGGAAATAGGGGCAGGGGGAGAACGGAGGAAATATCAGCGGGATAGGTACAAATACGGCGCTATATATGACAGTTTGATGTATAGTTGAATTTTTATGCCGGTGAGAGATGTTATTGCCGCGTCACAGGATGAATCTCTGATATGTCGAGGGCGGCAGCGAGGAAAGTTGGCAGCGAAATCGATATCGCATGATTTATGCCTAGATTGAGTTTTTCCGTTCTTTCTCTGTATTCGACTCGTCTCTTTTCCCCTCCCCCACCACCACCGCCACCAAGCCCTCTCTCTTTTTTCAACCCTGACGTCGAAACGTCTGTTACGATCTCGCTTACTCTTTTTCCGTTTCTCTGTCTTTCTATTTCCATTGCACACTGTCTACTCGCTTTCGTTCATCACTAGTCTTCTCTTTGTCAATACGGTACGACGGCCAGGTACGACAGAACCTAATTTCAGCGAGGATTGCACGTCAGAATCGAATGCGTCGATTGGCGAGATGCCTGTTTCTCTATGTTCGGTATTCCTCCTCCTGTTCCGATAAAATTTCCGCATGAAAATCATCGCGCGCTTTAAACAGGATGCTCTCTTTTCATCGATCTCTTCTCAGTCTCCCTCTCTCTCCCTCTCTCTCCCTCTCTCTCCCTCTCTCTCTCTCTCTCTCTCTTTCTCTCTTGCACGAATATCCCGATTCAACATGGGCAAATTAGGAAAATCGAGCTCCAGCTGGGAATGAAATGGAATAGTTGTTTTGATTGTGCACCTCAATCTCTATTTGTGATTTGTACAGTGACGAGCATACGAATAGGGAAAGTATCTGTGTGAAATTCAACTTAATTTAATTTAATTATAGGATAATAATTTATAGGACCTTCGAATCTTGAAATATTTCTTATAAAAAAGAAGATAAAATTCCAAGCTATAAAAAAAAAACGTCTATGAAAATCGAAAATCTAGCTAGGTTTTAAAAGTACGTCAATACGAATTCATTTATATCTGAAGTTGTACGAACGAGGAATATTTTTTAACGTCGTACTTCGGAAAAGTCCGTATTTTCAAGGATATGGTTCCTGATCGCAGAGAATGTAGAACTTACGGCCAGGCTGCATATAAATTTCTTTTTATCGAGTATATCGTAGCACCTTACGATTCGCGGTGGAGTTAAATATAAATTTCCTTTCATGGAATTGGCACGTTTCCGGGTCGCCTTGACCCTCTCCAGGGTTTTACACGACTCTAACAATGCCATTGTAAATTCAAAATTAATTTTTCATAAAACAAGAAGAAGCGTAGCCTCCTTCCGAACTACGATTTAACTTATAAAATGGAACCAACTCCCGACGATTGAAGTGTAAAATCAAAGGAATCAAAATAAAAGTTATGTAAGGGAAGCAGTTTTTTCCATATATTTTACACATATATTTTCAAACTGTCCTAAAATTAAAGTCTATTCCAAAACACTTAGTCTATTTACAAAAGACCACCTTCATAAAAGATGACAAAAGCTATTAGAACAATCTAAGAACACAGACATTCCCTTGTAGAATACCTTATCTAAAAATCCAACGGGCCATATAAATTACCCAAAAGACCCTATTCCCCATAAATACTGCTATTATAATCATCTCAAAACACAGCTACTCGCAAGAATCCACTTATACGCTTCATGCCACAATAAACCATCTTCCATCAAAAACACCCAATCCACTTGCAAAATACTATTTCGTACGAAATCTAAAAATCCTCACTATTCACCTAAATTACGCAAAACGCTGTATCCTCTACGAACACGATGAAAATTACCAAAAAATACAGCCACCTCCCAAAAACCCATTTATTCCACCCAAAAAGCTCCATCTCCCACCGAAAACATACTATACGTTCCTTCCACTTGGACCCATCCATTCCCAAACGCAGGGTCCTTAATCCTAGGGTTTCATGGTAAGAAAAGAAATTGTCTCGAAGAGAACCAGAGTCGCACGAATCTTCCGGAGGATCGTACTTGAGCGTGCCATAAGTCGTGGACTCGTGGCAGAAGCACGAACGCGTGTCGCGGCAAGCCGTGAATGGCCCACTTCCGGTTCGACGTTGGTCGGTGGATCGCGTGAATTGTTCGCGTGTACACTTTTGCTCGAACGCGTCTGGATTTGGTCCAACCGGTTTTATGGGCGTCGCGACAGCGACGACGCGAGGACGCCCTATCGACAACATGATTTGTCCGCCTTTGCGTTCGACAAAAGCCAACCCCTATCTCGAACGTAACCCACGGGGACGTACACCGTAATTTACGAGCTTGGCCATTCTTTCGATACGCGCGAATAACGCCAGGAGGTAAAAGCGCTTTTGTTTCCGAGGATCGAGCGACACGCATCTCATATTTAGTCCTACGATTGTTTGTTCAACAATGTAATCGCAGTCAACATCGAGATATCGAGACACATTCGAAGCACGTGTAAGGCGACAACGTACAACAGGTGACGGAGGTAAGCTTGCAAGAATTGATTACAAAGCAGCTTCGAACGTGTGTGCGACTTCTTGACGATACACTAGGGTGATGGTTGAGAAGGGGTTGCTTGTGGATGTTTGGTGTCGTAAAATTGAAAAACATACGGGAGATAATTATACAAGGGAATTTTGATCATTTTCTGACAGTTTTAGAGCAATACGTAATAAAAATGCAGCGTAGTAATTACTAACTTGTTGAAGTGGTCGCGACTTCTAAGGAAACTCTACATCTGGTCTTTAGTTTTCTCAAGCACTGAAGCCATCGACAGCGCATAAACAAAAGACTGCGTCGAAGGCAAACCATAAACGGTACACATGCAACGTTGGCTCAGGGTTTTTCAGTTATAGAGTAACGCTGCTAGCGTGTGGATCTGGACCAGCTCATATTGTATTCCAAACTTTGTACTTACACTTTAATATTCAATATAAATATATATATTTTCTACCTTACAATTTATCTACGCGTTCCTTTGTATTCACATACATCCAATAACCTTAACATAACTAATGCAAGGTGGAAAAGGATCTTGGCTCTTTGGTGTTATAAAATTAGAAAATATTCAAAAGATAGTAATTAAGATAATCTTGAAAATTTTCTGGTGATTTTAAAAACGAGAATGTAGCTAAATTTCTAATTAATTTTAGGTGGGAAAGGATTGTGGTTGTTTGGTGTCATAAAATTGGATAGGATCGGGAGACAGTAAGCAGGAGACTTTTGAAAATTTTCTACTGTTTTTACGGGCGACAACAGGTGGTGGAAGTAAACTCATGGGAATTGATTGCAAAGTAGTTTCGAACGGGTGTGGGACTTCTTGACGATACATGAAAATTGTGGTCGAGAAGAAGTTTCGTGGATGTTTGGTGTTGTAAGATTGCAGAATATTCCGAAAATAGAATATTCAGGTAAGAGTATTTGGAAAATTTTGTGGTGTTTCTAAAGGAATCTGTAGTGAAAATATAGCGGAATTTGTAATTAATTTTAGGCGGAAAAAGAGGGGTTCATGGAATATTTGACGTGATAAAGTTGGAAGACATTCGAGGAATAGTTAAGCAAGGGAATTTTGAAAATTTTCTGGCTTTAGATTTAATTTTTATTTAAACAGATAAGTAGTGAGAATAGAACAAATATGTAGTAAAAGAAAAGGCTGGTCGTAAATGTTTGATATCATAAAACTGAACCGTATTCAAGATGCGAGAGAATTTGAAAAATTGTCCGATATTTCTTTTTTTGAAGAATACATAGTAAAAATCTGTTCTCCAAATTTTTGTAAATAAAATATGCGAAAAACCGCAATTTTTAGAATGAAAACTACTGTGTTTCAAAGATCCTTCGCCGATCTATCTGTTTATTGTATCATGTTACATTATTCGAGTAAATATGATTAATGAATGGAACAGAATAATTATACTGGTAAGAAGTGGCTACATACACCAGTAACACTCTGTTTAATGGTTCTGCATAATTGTTAAAGCGCAAAGCAATTATTAATCTTGTTACACGGTTGATTAATGACTGCAGTTTTTACGACCTAGACTTTGCAAGAAAATTAGAATTCCAACAATCCAAAGGATTCCACTTTTTAGTGTGATCTCTCAAGATGATAAAAATTTCCATTCAATTAATTTATGATTCATTTGTATTGTTTTCGTTATTTGAAAATGTTGGTTTGTAATACAAAAAAGGGATTCGTAGGAGAATATAATTGCACAGACAATTGTTTTGATACATAATTACATTTCTGTTCACTGTAGGGTGAATCTAGTTCAATTCTACCGTAAGTAAAACTTCATAAAAATGTAGTATCGTGGACGAAAGGCCTAAGAGATACCGGGCAAACCATAAACAATGTCGCGAGAAAGCTTAAGTGCCGACAGGTCCAACAATGTATCGTCGGTTCTTCAATCGAATAGTTACGCGGAAAAGGCCGGCGTAATCCTGGCCACGAGCGGTTGCGGGACACGTGCGTGGTGGGGCTAAGACAAAAGACAAAGAGATGCTAAGGAAGAAAGACGAATTAACAGTCAGTGTTAGTTGAGAAACCAGAGAGTGTGAATCAAGAAGTCAGGGAGTGCGAATTGCGTTGTCGAGAGAGTGTGGTCCGCGTGAGAGAGAGCGTTGGAACCGTAGTAACGAGAGTTGCAAATCAACTATTTAGTTGTCTTAAATTATAGTACGTCATTGTATTTAGTTCATGTTAAATAACCACCGTTCCCTGTCTAACCAACGCCTGTTTAATCCGTTTTAAATAAACTAATTGTAGTAAGATCCTACAGAAATGTAATACATTCGGTAATAATTCAACTATGGAAAGTAGTAAATTAACTGGACCATACTCGATTATCAAGCCATTGTATCTTTGTTGGAATCGAAATTACGTAAGATGTCATCTACAGCGAATTCGAACTATATCGTTGGTATAATAGCAATGTTATCCTAGTTAAATGATTTTAGATCCCAACTTTAGATTCGATTTTGTCATGCTGTACGGCTATAATTAACTGCAATGTAAATTGCCAGGGGCTTGAAAACGGAAATTCTTTAGAGCAGACAGTTTTCAAATTACTCCCAATTCTTGAAACTGGACGATACTTTAATCACCTTCTAACATAAAAAAAGATTAAAAATTGCTATACTTTTATAATTACGAGGTTATGTGACTCTGTAAGTTTATTTTAACGAAATGACTGAAATCCTTTCAGTGAAAGAGAAAATATCGATCAATAATTTATCTTTAGCAATTTATGATACGAAATCTAGAATTGAAAACACGCAACTATACGAATTACTATTATTTTCCGCGATTAGATCTTTGCTATATTTCGATAGAATTCGTTCGTCGTTTTCACGAATTCTATAATGCTCATCGATAAATGCATTCGTTACATCCCGGGTTAAAAAATTCGACCAATTGAAAGTTAAGTTACGAAGCAAAATGAACAAGTTCAGTTTCTTGAAGCATAGTTTGTAATTAAGACGATGTCCATAGTTTGTGAGACGATAATAAATGTCTGAGGTATTCTGCATTTGATGTGACACTTATTTAAGGATAGATTAAATAATTTTATAAATAAATATTATGAAATTTAAAACCAACGTTTAGGTTTCGTAACTACAGAAAAATATGATCTTGTGCTTTCTTTAACCTTCTTAACTTTGCAACTTTTAGTATGTTGTCATTTATAAATATAATTTATAACCACCAGTATATACTTGAAATTTTCTTATAATTTGCAAAAGTTAATTTGCAAGGAGCGAGTAGTAAAAATGAAGTCAGTTTGTCAGTGAAGAAATGACGTTGAACAATGAAAATCTCCACTTAAGACTACAAGAGGGAATATATCATATTCGAGGTTCTTTCATGGGACACGCGGTTGACATCGTAAGATTATCACACTACATTGATCCTTCTGTTTTTCATTCAGCACGATATCGCGTTGCATGCAGCATTGAGCTCGGCCATCTAGATGTATTAACGCGTTGGCCGTGAACGAATTTATCTTGCGCCGGCCAGACCTTGTCTTTCTATCGATATCGTCACGTTAACGGGGCAAAGCCAGTTGGAAGCGAAGGACGACAGCCCTTTCATGATAAATTTATGGAATTGCGTCGGAGAAGTCCTGAAGTGGACAGATGAAATGGACCGGAGGCGTCGACAACCTTCCAGAATCGATATCGCTTGATTCCTTTCATCGTCGAGTTAAATATATACATTTCAGCGTTATTTAAATTTTCTTTTTTTTTTAATACAAAAAAAAGTTTTTAGGTTTAAAAAGAATAACTAATCGGGGCTTTGTCTTTCCATTTGTATAAATGATGGAGAGTTTATTCAAAAAGCGATGTATTTAAAAATGGAATACGCAAAAGTATTCATCTAAGTACAATTTATTTTATAATCCACAAAATTATAAATTTGGGATTAGATGATTTTAATCCAACATATGTTAATCATTCAAGGTATTTACATTTATGTTTATTGATATAGGAGATACATACTAATTATTAAAATCAATTTTTGTGTGTTTATACAGTATTGACGTTTATGCTATTAACAAGCGAATGTATGTAGGCTATCTATTCATAAATAAATCTTTCGTTTTATGTTAATATCTTACGTATTGGAGTCTTTCATATTTAGCCTGTTCTGTCACTAAAATATCTTAGAAATTATGTTATATTATTAATAAATACTTTATTCTATTAGCAAAATAATTAATATGTATAATAAATGAGTTTATATCATTCTACGATCTATAGTAGAACATAAAGTAATAATTTTAAGATATCTTGTTACGTTTGAAAATATCGTACGTCGAAACATACACTAATCATCAGTAAGAGATACAAATCTGTAATCCTTCATGTAAAATCATCTCCACAAATTTTCACTCTTGTAACTATTTCTCCAAATCAAACACTTTGCTGGGAAAATTCTTCACCTACACGACGCGTCACCTCGCCATCCAATCCCTATAAGAAGAATCTATCAACCGACCAAAGATCCAAGTTTGAGGAGAACCTACTTGAGAACGTCAATACCAGTGGTGAAAGAAGATCGCAAGACAGGAAACCATACTCGACGCGCGATTTCACGTGAAACGATGCGCCTAGAAATACATGCATTCCGTATCATCGTTTCCAAAGGGATGCCGTGTCACGTTGTTGATATTTAGATAGCTCGTGTGGGTCGAATCAATTCGCGGATAAATTCAGCTAATTAATTATTCGCGCAAACAGTTCGCGAAATGTTGTTTCGCTACGTACGCCAGCTGATAATTACCGGATTTATCGACTAATGTATAATTAAGTAAATGAATATGTTCATCGTCGCTCTATAAAACTATCTACTATGTTGAAGCGATTCGCAGCGAAGTGCTAGCATGCATAGTTAAGTTGAAGTTCGAAACGAGTAGTGCTTAAGGCGCCAGATAACACGGTTGAAATTTTTATGAAAATTTTATGAAAATTTTATGAAATTTTTAAAAGAAGTTACCGTTCCATTGCGGAAGGAACTATCAAAGAAATCACGTTTCATACCGCGAGAAATCTGCCCATCCAAGTAAATTGCGTGACCAAGAATTAATTCTCTCGCCATTCTGAGTAATTTGTAATTTTAAACATTTTCTTTTCTTTTGTACTTTTGACTACAACAATTTGATATTATGGAACTGAGATGCAGAACCTGATATCATTAACAAGTATAATCCTCTCCAGAAGAATAAAATTAATTTAAAAATAATGTATTGTAATTAAAATAATATTATGTAAAATATATTATATCATAATAGAAATAATAAAAAAATAACATAAAAATTCAATTATGCAGGATTAATATAATTATTTTTTCTTCAATATCATTAAAGCGTAGTTGCAATTAACAATAATTAAAAGCTAAATGGAACTGGATTGAGAGCGGACAGTTCAAATGAGTATTTACTTAAATACATGTTATAATAAATATGAATTGCATACTATTATAGTACAACACATAACGAATATAATTAGTTATTATTTTACGAAAAGTACGATTTGCCAATTAACCAAGTCAATCGGATCGTGAAGTAAGCAAGTGATTGATTCAGCTTCCTCGATGTGGTTTCAAGTGATTCAAAGAAATACTAAGAAAGTGATTTTCGAACAAGAATTCCCGCGATTTCTTCTACGTGAAATCTCAATTAACCGATCCACGCATCAGCACGTTTTTAATTAATTCTCCTTTCCGCGATTCCGAGTAATTAAGGGAATTAAGAACGTGAAATTCGATCAAGAATTATCTCATGCTTCTATCCTTTTATTCCCAAATAAAATTGTTCATGATATAATGAACTGTGATAAACTTTAATGAAAAAAATGGCCTAGAACAAATTAATACAATACTACTTACATAGAAATCAGATTGCGTAAAATGGAATCAGCATTATGGGCTTACCTAGAACAGAAAAATAATATATTTGGTTAATTAAAATCGCAAGATTCAAGAAACGATTCAAGCCAATAAAAAAGATCAAATACTTAAATAGTGTATAAAATATATATTATATCGTTGGATTAAAAATAATTTGTAGCTGTCATTTCCACAATTATTTAAAGTCTATAGATACCTATTTGCCTATTATATGGTTAGTTTGCAAATGTTTGTGCAAATTCATGTTTTTATAAACGCAGCTTATAAACGTGAAGAAACACAATCTGAATAGGAATATCTGTTCACCTACTAAATATTATAACGCATACATTGAATATTTTATATATCGCGTGCATTCTGTGCATTTCTCTGTACGGTCATACAAACGTTTTGACGTTTAAAACTGTGTGAGGGTAGTTTACAAGTGAAATAAGATTTATCTATAATTCTATGGCCAATGAAGCACGTAGAATAGCGTAAATTAAGAACCGTTCCTTCCCCCGCGATATGCTAGATGTTCTTTAGATCTTTGTTCCAGGATTCCATTTAATTTTCCAAAACATTTACCTCGCTCGTTGTACCAGTAGTAAATGAACGTAATCTAATTAATTATTCGACGTTCTGCGTGACCTTACTACTTCGGATCTCCAAAAAAGCAAGAAAGAGCTAAGTAACAGCCAAGAATGTGTGAAGGAGAGATGAATTTAGAGAGATGGGTAAGTCGCGGCCGCAGAGAGGAAGACAGCTGATGTAGGAATTAAATTGCAACGGTCGGACTCGCGCTCGATTACTTATTCCAGCCCTGTCACTCGTAACTCTAATCCAGATTAAACGATCGATCGCGGCAGATTAGTACGTAAAAAGCGGCGACGCGTGTCGCTGCAGAACGGAGTGGTTTCGATACTACTAGCTAGATAACTAGGCGGGTAACTAAGTCCAACATTTAATGCGTACACACGCCACTAGTCATGCATAGAGTTCGCCCCCGTTCCACTACATTTTGCCACCGCAATTTTGTAGTTTAACTATACTATGCCGCGTGTAGTTACAGTTCTCAGATTTTTGGCAAACCCCTGACAAAATTGTAGAGTATTCTGGGAATTAGAAACTCGTCTGCATCCGACAACATCCTGGAATCTGATCGTTATGTATTTCCAGTTATGGGAATTCTCTTGGGTTTCAGCGTTACTGTGTTTCTTTTGTGTGCCATTGATTGTTGCTTCGGTTGCTTTTCTTTCAATTAATCGCATGTTGAAACTATTTTATTGATTTTTTAAATTGCTTATGTCGTTGGAATTTTCTCTTGATATCCTTATACTGATTTTTATTGTTAGAATCTCAGTCCAAATTTGGAAATATTATTCGGAAATTCCTTTTTTGGAATCTTTGTTGTATCTTTTATTGCTGATTTTTATTATGTCTTTGCACTGTTCTTCTCATGATTTATGATTATGAATTGCAAATGTGTCGATTTATCATTCAATTTCTAGTATACAATTGTTAACAGATAATATGGAATTTTTTTCGTTAATTAAACTATTTATTTGCTATTTCATTAGATATGCTTTATTGACGAGTATCCTAATTTGTATCTTTACCAACCCAATAACGACTAATAACATTACCATATAGATACGATAAAAACATCCACGAAATTTTCTTATGAGCTTGAATAACCATACACATGTATTCTTTTTCCTAACCACCCGTCTTTTTTTCCAGCGGTCCACCCATGCAGGTTCGATATTAAAATGAGCAGTGCCACGGGTAATCGGAGTAACGGTCGTAAATTTATTAAGACACGACATCGTATAATATGGAGAGCGGAAATAGGAAGCACGAAAGGCGACGAAAGCTTTGCCCGCCGATAGCCTTTTAGCCAAGCTTTCTCGCCCCACGAATCCCTATTCGAAAAGCTTGACCGCTCTATGAATATTTCTGACCGTCTTTTTTTTCCGCCGACAGAAAGATATATCGTAGTTAGAGGGTTTGTTCAGGTTACAGCGTTATGGACATTTGTAAATTTCACGCTCGTCACGGGTCGAAAGGTTGATGGAAAGGATTCGTTGGCTTTTGAGAAGGATCAGGAGTAAAGCTTGGGTATTTGTATAAATTTATATCGCATTACGTTTCTTTGACTCGATGTTTGAAACATTACGTTTGTCTGCCAATTTTGAAGAGGAATAAAAAAGATACTCCAATTCGAAAAGCTTAGCCAGCACTTTTCGTGATAAGGATAACTATAAATGTATACGTATATTACGTGTTGATATATTTAAATAAAGATAAATATGAATACATTCGATATCGTTTTTAAAATGAGAATTCTCTCTTTCATATGTAATTTTAATTCGTTAATATTTATAAATATAAAGAAATCCCTTTCAATATCTAGAGTAGTATGAGTCATTAAAAATCGTCAATAATATTTCACATATTATAAACAAATAAGTTAAATAGAGCATATAAGTACATCATTTTGTAGAACATTATAGAACAATTTACTCAATCATATATTGAAGCGTTTTTATGAATAATAACTAGAATTCTAGAAATGTTGATCAATATGAAATTTAACATTTAAATTAGTCAGATATTCCAAGAAAACTTTAATTCCAAGAAAAGTTTTCTAATCTTTTACAAATATAACTTCTCCCAACATAAAAATTCGCTTTCTTAGGATCAATTTATTTTTTCCAAAACTTGATTTCCATTGAACCTAACATATCGACAATCATCATCATGTGAATCATAGATTAATCGACTAAAGAAACAAAGGATATAATCAAGTTATCTTACTATAAAGTTATTTTTAGTACTCGAAAAACATCTTGGAATACTCTAAACTCGAGTAAATTCAAAGGTGCATGGCTAGTCAATTAAAACGTCAAGGCTACTACCAGTGTCCGTTTTAATTGAGCATCATCAGAAGCGACAACCTTAACTATGCCTGTCAGAAGATAAATCAAAGACCCGATGATTTTCCGACGAATTATTTTCATCCATCTTGGGAATTTCGGAAAAGAAGAAAATAGGAGATCAAGCGACTGAGTGCGACCTCGTCGATATTTCCGTCGTTTCGATTTCCATTCCCGTGAGAGATAAAAACGACGAAGATACATTATATGGCAATTAGCATGATTATTTATTCCTTTATCCGCGCCAATCAATGGCTACTGCTAAACGAAAATTAATATTGGTACTCGATATAACGCGTAATAATTAAAAGTTGCTCTTTCGATACGAGATATAGCAGAGTTTGAAATATTACGACTTAATTATTCGAAATGGCATAATTTTACTCTGGAAATTATTCGATAAGAATTGTTATGTTTGATTAGAAAATAGTCTGAAGCATTTGTTGTAATGATTGTATAATGTAGACGTTGTATAATGAGACTTTTATAAGTATTCTCGAATACTTTTCAGATATTTTGGAATAGTACAGAATAGTAAGAAAACCAGGCTTCGATATAAATGATACAGTTTATCTTCTACTGTTATGTAGTGATATATAAAAAGAATATGTTTTTCACAGAAAGTTAAGAACTTAAATTTGTAATGTAAGGAAATTAATTTATATTTCCTACAAAATTTTAGCTCGTTTCAGAGATGCAGAAATTTTTAAATAACATTCACGTATGTATGTGAATTACGAGAAGAAGATAAGAAATTCATATATTCTGTGCGTGATTGCTATCGATAAACAACAAAAATCTTTCTACTAACCCGCACATTCGTAAGAAACTAAATCCTTCATCGTAACATCGGACAAATCCCTAGAATCCCCCAGGTCCCTTAGAACCTTCTAAATAACATTACTGACAAGTCCACGTGTACCTTCCACTTCAATCTTCCCTATTTCCTGTCGGCCTTCCTTTACCAACTACCATAGCCATCCTTATTCGATCTAACAGAGCTACACAAAGCTTCAGCGCCAGAGTCTACAAAAAGGACAGTTTCATCGTAATTCACGTTTATAAGGCAACCCGACCATCCAAGTAGCAACCCTATGTTACAATCATTTGAGTAGCGACACCTTAGGGTGAATGAGGTGGAATGAAAGGAAAAGTTGACGCGAATCAGATAATATCTCCACGATAAAACATTTTCAACAAAATTTCAATCGGAAATAAATTGTTGAACTCATGCTGAGTAATGTATATGTAAGAAACATCTCATGTAATAATAACATTATCATACTGACTCATAATACTAAATTTATTATTAATATACGATTCAACGCTGAATTTCCATTGCGATCATTCTTATATTAACTTTCATGCTTTTATTATTAGTATATGATTAATTAGAAATTTTAATTATTAGTGAGGTTACTTTAAACGAAAATCTGTGAATGATTATCCCTATAACCTGTAGATTATTCTCATCGAAGCTGCAATCTTGCGAAAAGCTTATAGTAAAATATTAAATGTAAGAACATTAGGAACTCATACGTTAATTATCCTTTGTGAGATGAATTAGTGATACATACTCGTTTCGCAGATTCTCCTTGCTCTGATCTATTTGAACAATTCCATTTCTAAATTGAAAAGAATAGAAATATAGAGAAGAATTTCAAATATGTATTTCCACTGGCTGTTTGAACAAATCAAAAACAGATAGTGATAAGGAATGATGGGAATGGACACTATTTAGGAAATGATGTTTAATAGCATCAGGTGACTGGAAATAGTTGTTATGAATTTCTTAAAATTTGATAACGAAAACGCTTGACAATTGCATGCTACGAATCAGAATACTCAAAAAACTCATATTTCATATTCTATATATACTATATATTCTATATATTTTTTATATATTCTATATATTCTATATATTACAAATATTTCATATTCTACCAATTTAAAATTAAATTATCGAAATATTTTAAACACAATAATTTTATCTATGCCAATATATAATCGAATTATTTTTCTTCTATTGATCATAGAATCATTGTTGCCAAATTTAGCTGTCCATGTAGTATCACGGATACAACCAATACGAGTTTTTCCACCTTCGAAATATTATTCATGTAATCGGGTACACAAAACTCGACACGGGCGTTCATGAATCAAAGAAAACCTGACACGCGTAGATGTATATTCGTTCTCATCGAATGGTACGTATGTATATCGAAGAGGCGAAATCCCCCATCGATTGTGCATGGGCCCTCCGGTGGCATCGGTGCCACCGCTCTCAGTCTCATTAGAATCTCACTTCTTCAGTTGGATGGTTGCCGAGTTGAATCCCGGCCAATGCGGTGGCCTGCTGTTTTTGGAATTCGACTGGAGACTGTTGTTCGTACTTGACGAATGGTTCGCATGATTACTTTGTTTAGCATGAGAATACGTTCCGTTCGATCTTGGACAGTGTCTGTGCTCGAGGCGGCACGATTTATGAAGTATCTGATAGGATCCTGGCAGCGTTCTGATGCGAAACTTTCGATTGAAACGCTTCGTACCAGTCAACCGACCCGACACCTGAATAATTTACGACTCGCTGCCGGGACGATCGGCGTTTAATTGCTCGATCATTCCAAACAGATCGTTATTCGCCGCCTGAAATGATAGATCAATCGCGATCGTACGCTGATAAGCGCATCGGGAGATCCAAACGAGATTTACTAGAGAAATCGAGGTTGTATTGTTTCGTAGTGTTTATGGTCGGTTTTGATCTGGGTACGTTAGGGTTAGGTTAAGGTTAGGTCTGTAAGCGTTCTATGATTTACGGTAGAACTTCATTTATTATCTGAATTCATCGGAGAACAAACAGTTTGTACAATTCTTCTTTTTTTTTTTTGAGCATTGTGGCTATGAAAGTAATTGCAAAGTCCTGCTTAATATTATTCCCTTTAACTCGACAGTGACAGATTTTCTTCAATTAAGATTAAACACGATTCTGCCTTGGACTTCAATCTTCCTGTACGAGCAAACTATTCCCTCCGTAGGAACCTAATACATCCCAATTATGCCTAGTTCCCGGTTGATTCCTAACTATCGACATGCCATACATTACCATCAAACAAGAAAAGAATACGAAAACGAAGAAGCAAGTAGATTCGATCACGTCACTCTGTCGCAAAAGTTCTACGAATCCCACGAGATACGAGACGACTTTTTCGTAACCACGACTTCAGGATTAATATGGATCGGTTGACATGCGACAGGAAAAACAACTCAAAACACTCTGAAAGTACATTGACATCGTTTTATGTGTCAGAATCCTTTCTTCAACTAAGAAGCTAAGTCTAAAAGAAACGCAGAAAATTTCTCATTCTTCTTTTTTCTTTTCAAATTAAATTAGTCGTAAATTAGACTTCGAATGCTTGTGCAAACTTTTGTTTTTAGAAATGGTATCTAAACAGATGTTTATTTCTATATAGTTTATTTATATATAGGTACTTTATACAAAGTATAAATCTTATATAAGTATTTTCGTACGACGTATACTGCAGATATTTTTGCATCTTTAAATTTTCGATAGATGCATAAACATTCGTAATTCACGAATAGTTTGTCATACTACCACGTTGCTGAAAGAATCTTCTTAAGTAAAATTACTACTTTCATAATAATCTATGTATATAAGTATTTGTACCAATTATCGATTGTAAGGTGTAGTTCACATCGCATGGTAGGAAAACATAGTACATATAAGACAGACGATATAGCACCCAAGGGAATTGCGCTTTTCCGCCTGGAAACCCTACTGAATTTTAAGCCACATAATCCGACCGCGTTGTAATACTCTTCTTCCCTTGGTATCAAAATCTCTTTAAACTAGACAACTTCACAGAACACGCGTAGCTACAGTTTTCGGTCATTAGGAGTACAAAGCGAGGATGGAGACGCGTAACTTGAGATCGCTGAATTTGGAATACGAAAGAGATAACGTTTTTATTATGTTTATTTTCCTTTAAATTCTAGCATTCCTTTTAGACATTTCCTTGCGCACTTCTTGTTCTCGGTAGTAATCTTTTGAGAACTATTTTGTCTGTTGAAAATCTATCAAAATACATATAGAAACGTGTGTTGCTCCGATTTATTGTTTTTACTATTATACTAGAAATATGCAGATGTTTTTAGCAAAATTAATGTCAACTTTTATTAAGCTAAGAATATAATTCTATATACCTATTCATTTTTTTATTACATACTATTTTACAACTTCTCAATAATCTTACTCATCAATTATCTTACTTTTCCACTGAACGAAAGAAACATAAAATAATATATAATATACAAGGTATGGATATAATATTCATTTAATGTGAGATATAACAAGATCGTTTCTTTTCTAAACGAATCACCCTGTATAATCGGCTGCACGAGCATCAAAGCCGTTAGCACACTACTTTCAGCCTATTCTCCGTCGTCTCTCCTTCAATTTCTCCACCGACAGCTTGCCTCCCTTTTAAATTCACCTTCCCCCTTTCTTTGCCTGTCTCCCTCCAATAATCTCGTTTCACGCAACACTCTCCTTTTCTCTTCGCGATCTCTCGATTTACCGCTTCGTCTTCTCCCACTCCCCGCAGGCTTCCTTTCCTTTCTATCTTCTGCCCGCATTCGCCATCCCCATATCTGTTTGCTTAATGAAAAAAAGAAAAAAAGAAAAAGCACGTGGGAGCGAAAGCGTGGCAGCATCTTTCGTCGAACGATTCGTTCGAAACGACAAGATTCCTCAAAATCTTCCTTGATTGTTTCACACTTTTCGATTCACTGATTCCTGTAGCGTTATTTGTGCATTCTTGATTTTTTAGCGATTTATTTCATGAAAGATAACTTAGAATTCTGTCATTTCACGAAGATTTGTTCGTCAATAATCTGTGAGCGATTTTTCCAACAAATGCAAAAATTATCCTCTTATACTTATATTTGTGAGTTTACGGGTAGATACATATTAACGTTTCATTTGCAATTTTTTTCAATGAATTTATTACTGAACTTTACTTTTTGATACTGTGGTTATGAAATGGAATTCTGTGGATTTGTTTAATATTTTGCTTTTACATATTTTATTATTTTTCACGTGCATATGACTCGAGTTCAAATTTTCGAGTTTTTAGCTTTTAAAAAATTCATCAATGTTTAATAATATTGCGTGCATGCAATTTTTATCCATTATCTCCCAAATCAGTCCTTAACGAATTCATCTAATTATTCGAAATCATATATATTCATATTAAGGGAGGAAATTTGGATCTCGAAAAATGCAGAATCGAAGTTTCAATATGTTCGTCATTCAAATGTTCTTTAAAGATAGAATTAAAAAAGAGGATTTATTAACAAAAAATACTAAAGAGATAACTATCTTATGCATAGAGTGCACTCTATGCATAATTACATGTTTCAATAATACCTCATGCTACATACGATATGTTGTATTCGTTCGTTAATCAAAACATGCGACGTACGCGTAAATTAATATGAGACGGTTAGTATTAATGTTAGATGCTCTGTATCATAATATCGAATCGTTTATAATAAATCGAATAATAAATAACCTATTTTATGACTAGACATTAAAGTAAAAACGTGAAATTCCAAAGACACAAGAAATACCTAATTAATAAAAAGTATCCTAAATATATCATAATTTAATAAACTGTCTTAAAAATTCATCCTTTCAACACCGAATTGCTTTCTAACATATGTAAAAGTTTAGATCAGTTTCATCGAACACAAATAGATTTCTATTATCTAACTATATTTAGTTAGTTGATAATTTAATAAAGTACAATATAGCTAAATAAAGATTGTAAATGTTAGACAATGATTAAACGTCGAAATATTTGGAGACTGTCTGATCCAAACAAGCTTCATGGGCAGCAGAACGTTTCCATGGCGGAAAAGTGAATTAATTACAATCGAAAACCAGGGGAATATAATGTTCAAAACTGCTTGCAGATTTATACGATTCGGATAGGGCGTCTGCGGTCCTGACAATGAATATTCATACATTTTGCCCGAGCCATATATCCATTGATTGAGATATTCGAACTGATAGAAGCGAATACTCGAATTAGAACATAACCGAATACCGAAGGATCCGGTTGAACTAATTCACAGTCTGCATACGATCACCTCCACCTCCATGTTCGAATATCGTGTAATTTGTAAGCGGAGAAATAAACGTTTCCAGTCTCTGTTTAAAACATTCATCATACTTTTATCAACCTATCTTTGTTTTATATTACTTTCCGAAAATTTGCTATCATTACGTGTTCCATAGAAAAATAATTATCATTACCAGAGGTTTTATTACGCTGTACTTATATTGCTAGATCAACAATTTAGAATTAGAATCATTTTAGAAGACAGTAATTTGAAAGCAAGGTAGTTTAGAATTTTGTCATCTTAGAAAATTGGTTTATCAATAACCTAATAAAGACATCATTAGACTATGGATTTTTATACATTTATGGGAAGTTCAAGGAATATAGATAATATGGAATTACTAAGAAAGTTAGTAAAAAATTCAATATAGATAGAACTGAGAAGCGACTTCAAATTTCTAACTAGAAATATACACGTGTTTACATGCGAATGTAAATTTAACAATATTGAAGAACATTAAGAAGATCAAGGCACGCTGTAAGAAAAAATCTTAATTAAGATTTCAGAATCTGAAAGATTTATACGCAGAGTACCTATGTATCTAAAACTGAAAAGCTCCGACTTCTAAAGTTCGAAGTTCAACAGTTTTAGCATCAAAAGTTTAATACTCAAGGTTCATAGTTGACATCAAACGGATTAGAGCAAGAAAGCTCAAAATCTAGAATCTTATCCTTTAACTGTACAAATTTTCTTCTATGTGTCTTCTTAATTAAAAATATCCCGTTCAGGAATAATTACAGTTCATATTAAACGGCCGGCAATATCAAGAAGATTTATCAACTATTTTCGATATACGTAATCTGAACAGTATAGTAGATAAACAAACTTGACAAAACTTCGAGAAAATCACGTTTTTCCCCAATTTCTGTACCGTGTACAAAGTGTTAAATCGAAATATAATGTTTCTGATACTTAAAATCACCTTAATCCTCAAAGATCCTAGAAAACGCCCTATCATTTAAAACACTTAACTAACTCAAGCCCAATATAATCTTCACACTATCCTTCTCTGAAGTACCAAAAATCTTAGCTATTGTCCCCAATCACATCACATAACTCTACCTGCCAAACACTATAACCGCAACTCCTTCACCAACAAAAGTGTACCTATCGATCAGCCTGTAAATCTGAAAGCAGACCGAGAGGGCCAAAGCCAAAAAGAGGCATTTCACCGGTGGCGGTGTTTATACACAGATCTCTGCCCATTCATTGGCCGAGCGTCGTCCTCCAAGAGATACCAGCTTGGCCGTATATCATCCAAGACACGTCCGAGATCCGCTCGTGCACCTGTGGCAGCTCGCCACTTGAACCATCGTCGCGGCAAACGAGAGAAGCACCAGCCCCTGGTTGGCCATTCATCGATTTGAATGGGCGCATTGTTACCTGGCCATGGAGTAGGGAAGTGGTCTTTGCGAGGAATTCGAAGATGCCGAGTATTTATGAGCCATGGTTTCCTTCTTTGTTTACTACTTTATTTGGAATTTCTTAACTTCACTCTTCTATATGGCAATGATTTAAGAATAAAAGTTTCCATAATCGGTACAGTTGCTAACAAAAGTATTCGAACAACATATCGATGCTATACTGATTCTATTGGTTTAAATTTGTAGCCACACCGGAAGACGCTTATAAAGGTATATATTTTCTATTCTTAATGAACACATCCGTTCGCTAGCTAACTAATGTATTCACACATTAAATAATAAATGCCTGTGTTCACTGTCAACCGCGTGTATTATAACACTCGTTGATGTTCAGTACAAATTAAATAGTTAACCATTCGGTAATAGCTGCGTTGTTACTTGGTCAGGAAACGAGATGTGGCCATCGCGAGAAATTCGAAGATGCTCGATATTTATGAGTCACGGTACCTTTATTCTTCCCACCTTCGTTCCACTGGTAGCTGATGCACCGCAAGGAAAGAGAGAGGAAAGAAAGGAAGAGGTAGAAACGGTGACCGGTTGGGGCAGTGGTTGGTGGCTTAATGAAACTGACGATTGTGTAGCCGGGCTCCGATTGTAATACAGTGACCTGCGGTTTCTTTTGCCCTTAAGCTCCAATTAAGACGTTTCCTAGGTCCGGATTAAGCACGCCAATGGAAAAGCGGATCTCTTTTCTGAGCGGAGTCACCACCCCCGTTGCCTTTCGACTCCACAGCTCCTACCTAACCTAGCCGACCCGTTTTCTTCTTTTTCAACTTTGATTTTATCCTCCGACCGTTCCTTTAAGCCGCTACCTCCGGACCAGGCTTTCGCGAAGTCTTGCTCGTCGAGGATTTCTTGGATGTCGAGAGAGAGAGAGGGCGAGAGAGAGAGAGAGAAGGATGGAGCGTTACCGTGTATGCGTGGGGTGAAAATGGAAAGATGTGAACGTTTCTATCGTGGTATTCTCGTTAGATCCATGCCGATTTAGATCGCTATTGGCTATTAGAGAGGGCAGTTACATAGTTTAGTATATCCACAGTGGCTACAAAAAGCGTTCATACATAATTTATTACTGCATTTATATGGTAATTAATTAATTCCTAAGTATATTGTTTCATTGTCATTTGGTAGTATTTTCGCGTGACTAAAAAATTTAATGTGGATGTTGATAAAAAAAGCGCAAAATTCGAGAATCTCAAGTGTTGTGCAAAATTCCGGTAGCAATCTAACTTTTGTCTACTTTTTAACTTATAGAAGGCTCAAGCGAAGGTATAAAACATTTTCTGTGTGTATTATATTTTGTTTGAAGAAAGAAACGTACATAATGAACTTTCGTTTTCTGGAGCTAGAAGATCTCAAACAAATTTTTGGAAAAACGTCGTAGAATTCGACTTAAATATTCGTAAAATTATAACGAAGAAGAAAGCCTAAAAAAAAGCTTGGAAAAGAAACAAGGATGAAAAGAGAAAAGGAGATGCAAATCAGAAGAAATAGTGTTACGAATACGCTAATGATAATTCCGGCAAATAAATAAATAATTATGTGACAAAAAGTAACGAAGAACAACCTTTAATGGACTAGAATATATTTGGTCTGAAATTTCAATACAAAAACATGACGACACTTGCAGTCGAAGAAATCCTGTTCTTTAACCCGGCAGTCATTTAGTCAATGCTCGTCGAACAGGTCAATGGCGACGTACCTCTGCAAATGAGCTCGCGGCGAGTTCCTTAAGCGATCATACGGCTGAATAATTCCGAGAGACTTTTTCTTCGAGCCACTACCGGTTATTTCTACTTCCACTTTTTCTCCTACCTTCTGCTGGTTTTACCGTTTCTTGCGTTTCCTTCTTTCGTTTCATCTTTTTTTTCTTTTCTTGTCTTCCTCTCTCGTTTTATTTCTTTAATTCTTATTCGAGCGCTTTGATCATCCGCGAACAAAGAAGGGAACTCCCTCCGAGGAAGACATTGGTAATTAAGCAATCCCTTTGAGAGCGATTTGCTAAAATCTGGCGAGCGGACAAATATTTTGTCGACGCCCTCTTGCCAGTTGTTTCTCAATGATCCGAGTCGATTGATCTAATTACCAATAGTTATTCTTCTCTTTTCCCGGGCATCTCAAATAAACTTTGGATAGGTATTTTATATAGGTACCTAGTTAGATTTTTAAGTTTCTTAGATTTAAATCGGGAGAGAAGCATTCAAGGATTAAAGATGAATCTACTGGGTATTTTAACTTTTCATCTCTTTCACAATTTGTAGGATAAATGGCGGACTGTTTGAATTTTTCTCTTCATTCCTCTCACAATTCATCTTTTATTAGAGTAAAAATAGTAGCAAATATACATTGACGATTATAATACATGACGGTTAACGGAAATGTTTGCATAAACTAGATTTTACAGTAAAGTGCTATCTGTTATAAAAATGTGATATTTTAGCCAATTATTTTTTTAAAAAACATAATTCATTCCATTATTACGCGACTGTTCAATAAAAATAAATAATAGATGACACATAATACGCAATTCGTAATAAATTTACAATAATAATTGGTATGTGCCACTATTATTGTTCGTCATTATACAATTATCAATATGCTAATTTGACAATAAATTAATTTTATGTAAATACAAGATAATTTAAATACGATTTAAGTTCGAAATATGGTGTGTTTTGTTTAACCAAAGATCTTTCGATTTGTTTCTCGCACAAAACACGGGAAGAATATCGAAATATTTCAGGAGCAAAACGGAAGCACACCAATCGTCGCGTGGAACGAAATATTACCGTTTCTCATTTCCCAAGCGTACTCGCAGGACTCCTGGAACGTTAAAACACTCGTTTTCAAGCTCATCGCTCAACCGTCTCGCGGAAATTCACAGACGATTTCCAGAAGATGAAGAATATCTCTCGACCCTGGACCGCTGAATATTTCGGTTGTGTTCACGAGTTCTTCGTCTCAGGAACAGGAAAATGAGCTCCGAATCGAGATATTTAATTCAATCGGGTAGAGTTGAGAAGACTCGAGAAATCTGTTTTCGTTCGCCATGAAAGAAGAGTCCTAATGAATTATCATTTCTAACGTATAATCTATCACCTGTCAATTGGAGATACAGTTATTAAAAAATTTAAGCGTTTAATTGAAGTCGACATGTTTTATCTATGTTAGATTGATTAACTTTAATTCCACAAAGAAAGTTTAGTTATTGCTCTCTTGGCTGATAGATCGACATACCTGAAAAGAATTAGCTGTTAAAATAATAGTAGTTTGACAGAATAAATATCTTCGTAGTATTTTTTATTAAATTTAACGTGACTTCTGACATTCATACTACAGAATAAATTGTAGTATGGAGGGAATATTATTTTATACTATACTAGCAACGAAATATCAATCTGTTTACATATATGTTATGAATTATAATCAACGCTTCTGATTTTCCGGAGAAAAAATGTATTTATATATAAAATTTATTTTATTTATAATTATTATTTATTTATAAAATTGAAGAAATCAATGGTTTACACGTTGTATATATTTTCTCTCATTAAACATTACTTGTAACGTAAACAATACTTATCAATCTGCAGCTTTGACAACGGTTAATGAAATCATACAAAAGATAAACGAAATTAGTTGTCAGATTTTATTTCGTACAGTGGAAAATCAGAAATGGAAATAAAGCGACGGAAAAGGGAAAGAGAGTGTATCGTTCGCGAAAAACACGAAACTGGGATTGTTACGTATTAATTATGTGTATTTCAGGTAAACAACGATGAAATTGTTATTCTGCAACGACAATTATAAAAAAATAATATAAAAAATAAATGTGTTTCGTGAAATTCATACAGAAGTAGTGGAAAATGTAATAATTTTACATGAAATTCATCCACTTTTCCGATGCACGTACTGTTCATGAATTTAACCTTGGATCAATTTGCAACAAAGGCGGAAAAAGTAGATTTCCAAAATCTACAGAACAGTACGCTATTGTAAATTTATAGGCTTACAGAGGCTCAGCCAGGACAAAACGTGTCAACTTTTTCGACTTTTTAGATAATAACGAATTCGAATAGTTGAAAATCTAATAGTCTAATGATCCAATAGTCGTGAAGATCATATGATAAAATCAATATAATGAAAAATGATCTATTAAGTTTGTAGCATTTCTACGTATTGATATTAGTTCTGTTTTATATTAAATTGGAATATGGGAAGACTATTTACAATATAATGAAAGATTCAAATTGTGGGCAATTAAATGCAATACGTATAATTAAAGAGGAACAGAAATTGGCGATAACAAAGGTTTTGCTTTTTAATAACTTAATGTTAGATTAAAAAGTATTGTATCTTAGTTAGGAATAACATGTAAATACTATTTATTTTAAATCTCACAAAACATTTTAATACCAAAAAAACTGAATCATTGAAAGCATGTAAAATATTGAAAGAATTCATTGCTAAAAGAGGATAAAGCGTTTTTCGAAAATACAATTATGAGATTATTGAATAGATAAGTAAAATATCATTAAAAAAGGCAATATCCACTAAAACGCTAATTCCATAAAAATAGTTTACCTCTGAATTTCCCTTGTATTGTTAAAGGTCATTTTTGTTACGAGCCTTTCAGTTTTGCTCTACCAACAAACTCGACCAATTCACACACTCGTAAAAGCTATTCAAAGCTCTATTGGCCGTTAATTTATTTTTCCACGTTCACCATCGATAAAAAGAAAACAGTAAAATAAGCGACGCAATGCTGACAAGTCGAATAACTCAACAACAAAAATTGGCCGCAACGTTAATCGAATAACTTGCTGGACACATCAATCACAATTAAGAGCATCGACACAATTATCCCTTTAAGAAGCAATAAAGAGCCGGCTTCTTCGTAAAGGCTACGAATCAATAAAACCTCCATCAATTACTACAAAGTCGTCCAACAGTGTCAAGAACTCGGTATATCGTTGTGAAAGAAAATCCGCCGCGAACAACGATGCTATCTCGGTCATTTCATCAACTTCGTATAAAAATAAGAAATGCAGAGAAATGACGAATAAACTGAATACTAAATTGCTGCGCATGAAATGGATGAATTCTTAAAAGACATTCAGTGTTCATAGTTTCATAGAAAATAATCTCAGTTACAATACGGAATATTAGATTCGATACACAAATTGTTTACTACAACACGAGATTACAATTCGACTTACGGGCCAAACTGATCAACTCCACATTTTATAAATTGGCAAACAATAAATAATTTATTTCCATATTTTTATTTGTCATAAGAAAATGGCGTAAATATTATAAATTTCAAAGTGAATTTTACAAAATAATATGATTTCTCTAGCGTTCAGTCATCAACATTTTAATTTTAATCTTACATGATCAACGAGTATTCTTTAAACCTTGTTAATCACAAAGTTTTTATGATTTCACATGATTATAAAAATGTCTCGTATGCAACAACTTAGTAAAAAAAGGCGAAAGGAAAGCAAGGCCGTCATTCCGATCGGCAAATGGCATGCAAATGATCGACAGGAGTTAAGTGAGTCCAATTGAAATAAAGATGCATCGAGTTTCGACGATCGCCACGTTGCTCCGCGACAATAGTGGATGAATGTGTACGACTGCTATCTATTCTCAATCTCAATTTTAGATCAGTCATTGAATTGCAACAGACCTGTTTCAAGTTGAATTTAAATGTCTGTGACTTTTCCTGTCATTTGATAGCGTGGATGGTGATGGAAGATTTTGTGAGATTCGTTAAGCCAGACTTTAGATCAGTTACAGGTGATTAAATTCACTTTTTATTAGTTTGTCAATTTCAATACATATGTATAAGATTAATGTCCCATTTTCAATAAACAATTCGCTCTCATGAATATAGAACAAAAGATTTGGAAATTGATATTCATATTTGAAAAGCAAATATTTCCACGACAGGAAAGTTCACAGAATAAAATATCCTCGCATCTTCTTTTTAGGGAAGAATCAAAGGAAAAGTAAATACTATAAATTTCTAATTAAACTGCAACTAATCTTTTGACTACAGTATAGTATCTTTGAACACTAGAACTACAATAAATGATTACCAGAAACCATTGAAATTCTTAAAAACAGAAGTAGCATTTTCCTTTTAAATATACACTACTTCGATAGTCTTGAAATAAACGTCAATATCCTAACGAAAGCCAATAGCACCCTTTTAGCGCAAGTACATCGATGAAGAGTGAAACGTTTTGTAATATTCACGCTACAGGTACCTGTTCTCTGAGGTGAAGCAGTGACAATGGAAGAAAGGAAGAAACGAGTAACACGATTTTTCATCCCCGGACGCGACTGAGTCCGCAGCAATTAGAAGGAGCTGGCCGTTTGTCACTGGGGCTGGTTCCGCTTAACGGGGACGAGCGAAAGGGCCGCTTTAAACAGGCTTCATTGAAATCTAGGTTAACCCTTTGCAAATCCTTTCTCTCGCTGTTCGTCGTTAATTTTCCGACCGGCGTTACGGGGTTGAAAGAAAAAGCGAGAGGGCTTGCAACGTGGAAAAGAAAAAGAGAGAAAGAGATAGAAAGAGCGGAGGGCGGAGCCTGTCGTTCCAGCTCATAACTCGACCAGGAAAAAGGGCAGGATTTTTTTGTTGAATATTTCATCCGACACCCGACGTGGTTCATTTAACCTCTAGCCTGGGTGACGCGTGTGTAATAGGAGCGTTTGTAAGGTGGAGAACGTCCAAGCAAAACGTTTCAACAAACGCGCGAAGATTAGAGGAATTCGCGTTTTGAAGCGCGATTTTGTCACCGGCGACTTTGTCATCCCGCGTTAGTTCTTCAAAACAGACAGGTTATGCGCGTTTACAGGTTTGTTTATTGCAGTCTTTTTATTTTCAATTTTCTTGCTTTATCAGCTGCGCTTTAGAAGATATAGCGCGTTGAATATTAATGAGCGATTCGAAATTAGGGTCATACCGCCTTTTGTTTTTCAATGTTATAGTGTTTTTTAGTTTGTCGAGCCCTTAGAGGAATGACAAAAACCGTTTAACCTAAAACAAGCATTTATTTTATAAAAATGTAGTCAGCAAAAAAGGTTGTTTGTCTTCTCTAAGAGTGAGAAATAAGCAAGGCGTCTTTCAGGATTTTTATCTTTGTGCTCCTCTTATCTATGACAGTGATCTAAAGATAGA
The DNA here is from genome assembly GCF_041682495.2 of Bombus fervidus. NCBI lineage: Eukaryota > Metazoa > Arthropoda > Insecta > Hymenoptera > Apidae > Bombus > Bombus fervidus. The sequence continues at coordinate 1,207,052 of NC_091527.1, forward strand.
AGGTAATATTTTATAATTGACTCTTTGTAGGAACATCTTGCGAAATACATGCTTGCGATAACTCATAACTTCTAAATATATTTTCAAATTGGTTTCAAATTTTGGCAATATAATCACAATAAGTATTCAAATTTCTTGTCTGCCAGCATATGCACGATTAATCTATCACAATGGTATGACGAACACGACATAAAAATATAATGATTTATATTGAAAAAGGAGAATTAGATAATTGGGAGTTTTTATGTCACAACGATAAACAAAAACAAAAATATATTTTACAAAGGATCATTCAAATCGCCAGAAACGCGCCATTGTAAATGTGAAAAACTTCGACAGAAAATTACAAACTGGACGTTGGTAGGTAGTTCTAGTACTTGATAGATTTCCCGTAACAGACACATTAATAATCAGCTGAAGGATGAGATAATCACAAAATTGCCTCTAAGCGATCTTCATTATCAACTCATCTGTTTTGAATGATCTTATTAACAGCTCGATAAGAAGCAAATATCCGATCCGTTTTTTGACACCCTGTATCCAGCCAGACTAATTGTGCGAATTCATTCCCCGCGGCGACGAGGCTTCAAGCGAAACGGCACTTGAAATAATTCTCGGCGTGTCCCCGGCCCAGCTTCGCGACGTTCGTGTGAATGAAACGAGCAGCCGTTCCACCGTTGGCGACAGTTTCGTGTCCAACCGTATTATAGGCTTAATTACGCTTAATCGGCCGAAACGACCAGCTAACAAGTTCATTCAAGTGGTCGTGCAGCACGAAGACGTGTGCCCGATGGCGTTCACTTTTTTTCCTCTTTTTCTTCCTCTCTGTACTCGTATTTTCCCTCCCCCTTTCTCCTTCGTTTTTTTTTTTTATGTCGGAGCGAAGCCGATCTAATTCCCAGCAATTACGACAGCTTCGCGTAAAATCGACCTTCTTTTTTCTTCGAAGCTCTAATAAGCGAGCACTAAGTGAGATTTACCGAAAGTGTTCGTTGGAACAGTTGGATTCGACAGTCGTGTTAACGGGACATCTCTAGTGACGCAGTGGCCACGAAAAGTATTGGCACATCACTGTATTTATTATTTCATATACCTAGGACTAATTAATTACGTTCAAGTGTATTAATAATTCTTAATTAGTAGATGTTCTGGCTATACAATAATACAACATAACCCAATTCCAAGCAATGGAGCTTTAAAGAGTTCACTACTCTTACCCTGCTTAACAAAATCGTTGCAATTATTCTAAATTATTCTAAATTTTTAGACAGACGAAATATTCTGCACACGACTGAAACAAAAATTTCCAATTTTTATAATTCTGAATAATATCTATATAACTTTCTAAAAATTCTATTTCACTATATTTCTAAAGAATATCGTCCAATTTAATGTAGTCTAATCAATTCTATTAAAATAAATCCACTCACTACCACATACTCTTAGCAAACACGGAGGTTGACAAATAAAAGCAGCTGACGAAATAATGAAAATAGATCGATTACCTAACAAAAGATGCTCATTCCTTGAACGGCACCCAATCAAAACCGGAATTAAGGATTGAAGAGTACGACGAAAGATCAACATACTTGACAATAAACTGGAATTAAAAATGGATCGCTTTTCTTCGATTTTCAAGAGAACTTTTTTTCGAACATATGAGCAAAGCATCATCCAATAAATACTTTTAAAAAAGGAGCAGAAAGTTTTCTGCAAAGGAAAGGCAGAAGAAAGAATCGCTTGTAGACTTGCCAGACGGAATAACAATCCTGTCGGACAAAGAAGATTGCCAGCTTTAATATCCGTTCTTTTTCGTTTCCAATTAAAAGGTGGAAAGTCGGATTGACGTTAAATACACGGACAAACACAGCGAAACAGTGCACTAGGGGTTGTAATAGGTATTACCTTTAGGGTAGAAAACGAGCCTCATGGAATCGGATTAACGTCGTTAGACGATGCCAGTCGATCTATCGGTGCATAAGCGTTGAATAACGAATCCAGGCATAGAGTCGACGTAGAAAAGCAATAAACTCGGAGGTTAAGATCGTCGAGACTCGGCTTAATTACGCGGCTATTTAACCTAATAAACGGACAGCCGACACAACAAGAGAATGACGAGTGGCACAGTTTTTCATTCTCGCGGTCACCCGACAAGTCAGAACGTCATGAATCTTTGCTGCGATTACGACAGACCAAAGCTGGTGCTAGTTACTTGTTATAACAAAAACATCTATAAAACTGTATACCGAGGTAAAATCATGAATTATACTTATTTCAAGATTAATTAAAAAACAAAACTGACGGCTACTTGGCAATTACTTGTCACCATATTAAAGTGTTTGTCACTTTTCAATTCTATTTCAATTATTTTATGTTTTTGACGAAGACATTTAGTAAATAGAATTTTGATTACGCAATTTGTTTTATAAGTGAAGACCATACGCTGAGGATATTATAGCCCCATTTCTCTGTTGATTTTTTTTTACTTTTACACCATTTTGGTAATTAAGAAGAAGTATTTTAGAGAAATAGAAGTACTTTATAAAATAGTTAAAGAGAATAACCTGATAGGTTCTAAGATACAAGCCGTTTGGAAATACATAACATATACACGATTTTACGTAACATTAACAACTCAAATTATCAATATTTCTAAATGCTTAAGAGAGGAAAAAACAGACATATATGCTCCCAGAATGAAATGAAAAAGCAGTTTTCATATAGAACAGGCAGGGAAATGTGACTAATCACGTTTTTTATTTGTGCTCTTCAAATTGAGAAAAGTTGCGGGCCCAGAATCTTGAGCAAACAGTTTCATACAGGTTTTCTATAGTAAATGCCGAAAGCGACAGCAATTAGGCGATGAAAATCTGGTGACTGCCGCGGGCTGTCGGTTACTGAAAACTGTTTTTCCTCCCCCTCAAGCATCAGCAACCGTGAATAGGGTGAAAGTTGTTTTAAGGCAGAGCTTCATTGAAATCTAGGTTAGGTCCTCGACTTCGCCAACCTTCCATTCGATCGGGACGGAGCTATCATCGGCAGCAACGATCCCAACAGAGAACGACCAACGAACACGGAGACAACGTTGAATCCATTGGGAGAGAATAAAAGCCCCTCACAGGCTTGGCAAATGCCCACGATCCCCTCGAGTACTGTAATTACCGATGTTGCCAATTAAGCCGCGCACTTTACGTTTCGCGCCTTCGTCGTCAATTAAGCTTTCTATCTCTTCTTGAATGCCTCCCTCTTTCCTTCTGACTCTATACATCAACCAACATGATGGAACTCGCGCGCGTTTTAACTCGCGGATGATTATTCCGTTCATTCGAATTGATAAATTGTGATCATTCGAAATATGCTTGATGGTGTCGAATTTGTCAACGTCGTATAAATGGGTTTTGAGCAGATTTTTAATCGAATTTGCGTACGAAGATAGAAGGAACGGGTGAAGCGTAATTAGAGAGTCATTATTAGTTTTAACTCGCGAATAATGATTCCGTTCATTCGAATTGGTAGATTGTGATCATTCGAGCTATGCTTGATGGTGTTGAATTTGTCAGTGTTCTGAAGTGGTATTGGTGCAGATTTTTTAATTGAATTTATGTACTGAGGATAGGAGTAGAGGGTAAAGTGTAATTATAAAATTATTATTGGTTTTCTTTCTTAGAATCGAAAACGTTAAATTTAAATTTGAAGAATTCTTGAACTTGGATGTTTAATGTATGGGCAATCTTTTGAATTGAAATTTTCTAATTCTCAAACATTTTAAAATTTAAATCAGTTGGTCGTTTAAAATTAAATAAAAAACGAATGTTTGTAACTTAAAACCATAATAAGAAGATATAGTACATAAACTACTTTACCTATCCTTAAAACTTCGAGAATTCTTTTGGAAGTAGACAATATTCTAAAGGGCCGTAATAGGATTAAATTCAATAAGACCTCAAATGGCGACGAGTATACAGCTCCATCAGTTTCCTTGGTTTACGTAAGGATTAGTAAGTTATAGTTAAAGATCTCTTTTCTTTGATCCTCTTTTTCTCATGCAGGATTGTTATTTTTTGTGGCAAAAGTGAAACACTGGTAAACTTGATACTTCAGGTAGGATTTCGGTGGTGGATGATCGATTTGTTTGCCTCTTCGCAGCCTTGTAAACAGATTGCATGGGGGAAAGAAGAAACTTCTCGAGAACTCATGTCGAAAAGTTTGAAAATTTCATGGAGTATGGGGTCAAGTTGAAATTTGTCATCCATCTATTGTGGTTGACGACGCATTATCAAGCAAGAACAATCGGTTCAATTACTGTGTTCAATGACACAAGCGACTGAGACATCATTTCCCTCAGGCAAAATTTTATCAATTTCAAGAAACTGTAATTTACATTATTGCACGCGTGCTACAAACCAGAGCCAAAATCTTGTTAAATTTACGAAAATTGCCTTAAAGTTAATTTCCTTTCTTTCTTGGTATTTCTTTTGCATTCAGCTACAATATCCCTCCTTCCCAAAAAAGACACATTTTTTACTCCAATCATGTATGCATATTAATATTTTGTCCTCAATATAATTAAAAATTTCAAAGAATCTACGCTCGATGAATACTGACAATATAGTAATAAACAATAGAATACAATAGCATACCAAGAAACAACCAATCAATTAATATTTCAGACATTACAAAGGATGGTCAAATTATAATAATTACTTCAAAATTATTATTTGTTTGAAATTTAAATATGGAGTGAAAGTACCTACTCTTAAAATGAATCCTTTTACATTACAAAAGGTATCACAGAATAATCAATTTTGGAGAAAATCAATTTTTGAGAAAAAGTTTAAAGTAGAAAATTGTTAATTATTGGATCAGTTTTTCTTTTATAATTTAACTAATAGTCTCCAAATTTTACGAGTTTCTGATAAAATATCGTTTATATGTTCTGCTTACTATTAAAAAAAAGATTAAAACAATGCTATTTGGAATTGATATATTGATGCTTATATTCAGTAATACATATATGTATAATTGATATCAACTTTTCGAACGTGTGATTCTTCTGGCCGACTAAAGATATCTATTCCAATCAAATCCATTCCAATATTCTATCATCATAACCACTAAAGGTTCAGAGCAATACGTTCACACGATGGATATCGAGGAAACAATCTACCAGTTAATCTCTCAGATCGTAGAAACTGACCAGAAAAGACGTTCAGAGTTGGAGAAAGGGGATGAAATATCGAAAGGGACTGTTTCCATGAAGATAAGAATCCGATGAAAAGGGAGCCAGCACAATACACATAATACAAGCTCGACTTGGTCGAAACAGGATCGATGAGAGACAATTACTGAATTGAATTAATCGACTCTTCTGGATTGACGAACCGAAACCATGGTCCTGCCATCTGTCATCGGTATTGTTGGTCTTTTCGAGGAAACCTGGACCGACCAATCGGGGCTTAAAGTCTTATAATTCTCCGGAACGAAGTGTCGATCAAGCATCCAGGAATCTCGTTCGAGGTGTACACACTGTGGATCGAAGTTTCCGGCGGACAACGTGGCTCGATTGATCGTCCATTCTTCGTAAGCGTAGCCGCTATCAGAAATTAGAGAACTTTAGTGGGGTTGAAGAACTTAGAATAAGGAATAAACAGGATGTGAGATTGAACGGTGGATTAATAATTGTAGACGTTGTAATACAAAAATGACTAAAATAAAAAAGATACCAAGTATTTTTTTAATTTTCCTTTTTTTCTAAGTATCTACGTTATCTCTGATTAAAGAATTCAAGTTTCGCGATCTATCAATAAGAATTAAGAAGTTGAAAACTGAAAGACTACGAGTAAAATATGAATGAAATTGAAGTTTCATCGACTTCGTTGAAGGATTAGAAACGATATTAATGTAATATTGCTTGGACCTACTGGTAAGTATTTAATGTGAAATCTGATATTCAAGATCTTGATATAAAACATATCTAAGATTTCTATACAAAATATATTGAAAATCCTCATCTAAGACATATTAAAAAATCTTTATATAGAATATATACATTAATCTTCTACATCTCAGGAGGATAATAATTCCAGAAGAATTTCGCATTAAAATTTTTTAAAACCAAATAATACCGTATTTTGCACAGAAAAGAAAATAATTATAAACGCCTGTGAATTTTTAGTTATATAATAGCCTCCTTCCTTTCCTCGGCTCTATTCTATTGGTACAAAAAAGCATCAGTAATTGACAATATTCGTACGAAACATTCGAACACACAAACATCGAAGAACTTTGTATACAACTTAGAATACGTAAACCACATAAAAACCCCTAAAATATCAAACACCATACGGAGGAACGCCTACATTGTCAACTGTAGGATATCAATTGGTAGCCGAATCGCCCTTTGCAACTTCCGTAACCTATCATATTTCTCTATCAGCTGCATATGCGTTGCAGGAACCCTTTTGGTCTCGCATCGTAATAATATCGAAGAGGCCATTTGGAACTAAATCATGACAGAAGACCGTGCAATTGATACGTTTTTCCCGTAATAAGGTTTCTCGTTTGCCGGGTCTCGGCGTTCTCGCCTCGAAACTCGGCTAATTCTGTTTCCCCGTTCTCGCTAAAAGGTTTATGGAAATCATTCTTCCTCACGGAGAAAACCGGATTTCAAGGGATTACGTTGTCACGGAAGTAACGTCGCTCGCGGTGAAACGAAAGGATGAAAGAGGAAAGAGGAGAAGGCCGAGGGAAGAAGGGAAGTGGCGCCGAGCTAACAGGCTACTCTGGGGTCTTGCTTCGTCTCGTTATGAATTATTGTTTTCCTTGATAGGCTTTCAATTTGTACTTATCGCCGACGCGCCACAGAAAGCGGAAAACTTTTCGTTTTAGAACATCGCGGAGCAACGCGTCAACGATATTATGCTAATGGTCACGTTCCATGACGACCGGTTCCCCGATAACTGACTAAATCAAAGTTTTCAATTAATAACTTGTCACTAATGGTTATATCTTATTTGGAAAGTTTCGCTGTTACCGGTCGAAACTCTGTTGTTATGGTGGGTACTTTGTGAGGAACGTAATGGAAACCCGTAAAAAGCGGCTTGATTTTGCTGGCCTGGCTGCCAAGCGGCCAGGTTTAACTACCAAAAGCCTCGTTTCAAAGGAATCTCGCCTGTTACCGCCGCTTGTTAACGCGAATGAGTTGTAAGATTTTTACGTTCATTCGTATAGGCGATTTATTTTTCAGAATTTGACATTTTCTTCTATATTCCTGTTTGGAGGTTGGAGTCGTTAGCGGAGTTAGAGAGAAGAAAATTCTCTATTGTGGTTACGAAGTGAAACCGGTATTTAATTATCGTATACTACAGGGAAAGTTAACTTGTATTAAAAAATAAGTAATTTGATTGGATAGATTTTTTGCTGAAAATTAAAACAGGATGAAGTAAGAGGAAATTAACTTCTATCTCATAGATATGTAAGGAAAAGCCATTTATCAGATAAATAAATCATACAGAAATTAATTTTCTCCACCACAAAGCAACATTTCACTAATAACAAACAAAGTAAATGTAATCGCGGCCCATCTTGTAGCTGCACCCTGTTTCCATCATCATAACGCTATTTCTCCTTCCATTAAAATAATTTTCCGTTCCCTTTTCATTTTAATATAACGATGTATTCGCAACATGTACATAGCTGAATTCAAATCTTTTCTTCTCTCATCAAGCAGAATACTTATTAAACTCCAAAAAGTCTATTTACTAAAATCTAAAAAAAATCTAAAAATCTAAGAAAGATCTTTCATTTCCAAAATAAAAAATAACTTATATCTCAACCGTGCCAAATAGTCTCATATATATATACTTTCTTATATAATAACTTGTATTTCAACAAATCTTCAACTCCATTCGATAAAGTTTTTCAAAAAGTAATATAAAAACGGTATCAGACCGAGAGAAATAATAGTCTCCTAATTCCCTAACGCAATTTAACGCTGGTATAAATATTGTCCAAGAGGATTTTCATAAACGTCAAACGGCTGTAACAAAACGGCGACAAACATTCAGCGCGCATTCAGCACGCATACTAATAAATTGCCGGGTAATTCGTGAATAATCGCTTATTTCGCGCGAACATTTTCAGAGAATGAACAGTATGCGCTCTGTTGTTACGCATTTAATTTGCATAATTCACTTACGGCACGCGAACCATCGACTTCACGCAAATATTCGTCGATACCGCATTGTGATTTCGATCCCCGTCCCTATTTGCTCCCTTCTTAATTTCCCGCCCTCGAATCATTATGTCAAAGCGTTAAATTTCCCAGTCGATAACATTTACAACCAAAACGATTTACCATGCATGTGATTCATTCTCGTTTTAGATATTTCAATAGTCTTTTTTTTTTTTTTTAGATTTTTAGAATTTTCAAGGTCAAACAGATATGATACCTCTCAATTCACCCAGTCGAATTAATCGCTTATTTCCGTGTTTTAACACGGGTATCACAGGTAAAGTTGACAGTGTTTGTTAAGAAAGGCTTTTGATTCCTTCGATGACTTTGGTTGAGACAGTATATTAATTGAGCAGATCGACCATGGCATGATAATTTGTATATACATAAATAGCTACTTGTTCACAACTATACTGCGGATGTTTATGTATTTGTGTCAAGTTGTGTCTCAAAAATATAGAAAAATATGCACAACGTTAAAAATTTTTTAATTTGCAAATATAAAGTATTTTCATGTTACTATATTAGGAAAAAACATCTTTTAATTAAAAAACATTTAAAAATTTGCAAATATCGAGATATAAATATAGAGGGAATAGAACAAATTTATTTGTTAATAATATTATATTATTAGTGTTTATTTAAAGTTAACTGTCGAATTGCAACACGATACATTAAATAAAAAACGGAAAACTTATTAAACATTGAGATAAAATTTCGTTTAAATTTTGTAGTTTTGCGATATTTTTTTATTTCTCCTATTATACATACCTCAATTGGAACAGAACGTCTACTTTTTTTAATTTCGAAAATGTGATTTCATCGATATTTTTAATCAACAGTGAGGTTTCGAACTTTGGTCGAGAATAAAATAAGCAATTTCTTTTCCATAAACAAAGTTTGAGTAAGGAAGTATTATACAGTTTCTTGATTCGTCGTTTTCGACAAAGTGATTCGTTGAACTTAATCAATCAACCCTCAGAGTCACTCTGGTATCTACTTAGGTCGAACACGCCCGCATCGAAACCACGTTAACAAAATTGTTCAACTCTATCGATCACGACAAACTTGTAACGACACGTTCCAACTTCATCTTGTACCGGGTTCGGCAACAGAATTTCATATCTTCCAGAAATCGTATCGTTGTATCCAATAAATGAAAAACCACATCTACGACTGTTATTTATATATAAAATATTGTAACTAACATCGATAAATATTCTCTATTCCATGTAATTGGAACTGCAAGCTTTTAACCTAACAAAGAAAAAGAAATTGACAATTAAATAGAAATTTTCAAACAAATATTTGTTCCATTCAAGAATTCTTTGAATAGAAAATCATATTACGATTATTAATTGAGTCATGCCTAATATTAAACTTATTTTTAACGATTTTAATTTTTGAATTAAACGTATTTCATGTATTTCGTGTATAAAACTGTTATAATCATAACATGATTTGAACATATTCATTACTGAAAATATAAATACTCCAATGAATAATACTTTGGACCATTTCAAGCCTAAAATGGAACTTTAAAAACATTCAAAAATCAAAGGAATCATATTTGAACAAAATTACACAAACTAACATATTATGGAAAATCATAATACATACAAAACGTCTAAAATACAGTATTCATTCTTATATTTCACAAATGAGACAAATCATTGGTTAGATTTAGTCAATTATTAAATTCATTTTGATTATGTAAGAGAATTTATTGATATCTTCTAATTTACAACTTTTAATTTATAAAATTTAATTAATAATATTTATTCCGTTATATGGAAGAGGTGCCAAATCAAACAAGTTCTAGCATACAGAAACTCCTGAAATTACTGAAAACAATGAATAACAACCTGCTCTCCGAATGATTTATTCAAAACCGGGATCGTCAATGCGTACAACCGGTTTCCAGGACAACGCGATTCGATCGAACGTCATTATTTTCTGTGCTATTTTACATGTTTGCTCGCAGCGACATGGAAATCTGGCCGAACCAACGAGACGCCAGATATTAAGTGGAATTAACCGAAGAAAAATCAGATCTGCGAGCGTGGAATCGTGGAATTTCGAAATGAAATCGGTCGATAAGGACGCCTCGATCCACAGATGAGTCACAGATAACGACACGGGACACCACGCGAGCTGGATGTTTGCTCTAACCGAATTATGCAGATTGCCTCGGTAGCCTGAAATTAGCGTACGCGTGCCGGCTACGATAATGTTTAGCGTGTCGCCTGCTGCCGGCTTAACAGCCGCCAAGATCGCTTCGGCCGCGAACCCGCGGGCTCGCGTAACGAGATGATTTTCATATTTTACCGCCAATCCGCCATGGCTAATGTCCTTAGTTTTGGTATTAGCGGGACGAACGCGAATAATTCCGATCCATCGCTTCGTTTTGTCGGATTTCGCGTTTGACGATGGAAAGGTGTTTATAACTAACTATTGAAGAATATAGAGATTTGATACGACTAACCATACAGTTGAAAATTTATGTGCATACAAATTCTGCATTCTTTAAAAATTTGATTGTAATAATCTAGTATCGATTGGAAATCTGATTTTCGATGTTATGTGTGTAATTTATTGCGTTTTTATAACAAGTTAGAGAAAAGAAAACCATAAGTTACATCAGATATTTGAGCAATTTTATATTCTTGTATATTTTTATCAGTATAAATAATTGGAACCTAAAGAGAAATTTATTTCGTCTTCTAATGTTGTAACAAGTAGGTACTTTGCTTTAGATATGTTATGTGTATATTTTTCCATGTGTAAATTTTTCATAAATGCATAAACACCTACAGTCTAATAATGGAAAATGGGAAACATTATATTCATTTATTAAGTGGAAGTAGGTGATCAGCCACCGGAAATTTCTGAATACACGCAGAGATGTTGTGCATGTGTATGTAATTAAAAATACAAATCGGTAATATACACAATTATACATCTCGTATGATTTTCAAATAACAGCGAATATATTGCTATTTTCCTTTTCGATAGATAACACAAGCTGAACAAATTGATTCGATACAAAATCGATCCTAAATTTTTAAGAAAAATATCGACGTTGTTGATGATTCAACTACATATAGGTCAGAGGGGAGATAAGGATGAGGATTATGCAGATGATAGGTAGTTTGATTTTTTATTCGAATGGAAGTTGGTTTATCGCGCAGCGATTTCTATGATAATAAAGGTGTGTGAATTTAAATCATAAGTCGGTGTTCCGTAGCTATATTTTCTTTAACTTTCTATATTTTGTTTAAATTTTTATGTAATTTAGACACTGTATAACTATAAGGATGTTTTTAGATCTCATCTTATTTGCCGATCTCTGTGAAAAACGTTATATTATCTACTTTTTGTAGAAGAGTAATTTTAAAGTCTAGAACTAGTGTTCTTATTTGACTGGAAGATTAAATACGTGCGTTCTTAAATATTTCAAAAATATTTGTTATACAAACGATGAAATATCTAGTTACAAACAATTAAAAAAATATAACATACTTTCAGTTTTTTCGTTGTTCACACCGGTGTATGATTCTATGATACCATTTACAGCGATTAATCAATTCAACAAGTATACAATAAGTTGCAAAAATTTAACACTATTTGTAGAGCTTTTTTTATCATATATCGATGGCGTGATATAAAAAAAAGTAATCGAAACAAATCGTACGTAACGTGAAACACAGTCTCGTACTAGAAGAAATAAATGAGAAGCAATTCCAGGAAAAGGAATTCCGATCGACCCACGTTGCTTTTAGTATGGCGACGCGTAGCGAATAATTAACGTTGCATGATATAATTACGCAATGAATGGATGAACACGAAAGGATAAATTGCCTTCCATTTCGCAGCAACGACGTTAACTACTCTGTGTATCTTGGCAATTTGTGTAAAATTTGTCAAATGCAAGCTACCATTAAAGATCTTCGAAACTCTAGAACGTAAAACGACACGTTTGAGAAATTCTCGTCTTCTCTCGAGATTTTCTAAAAGATCTTGCAACTATAATGTAATATGGAATATTGGAACGTACCATAATTTAATATTATCTAAATGAAACGCTACATCTACAAATGTTTACTTTTGTAATTTAGCGGAAGTACTACACGCATATTTCTCTATTTTCAAATACCGAAACAAGCGGCGATTATTTTCTATTGTAACTTCGTACACGCAGTATTACAACAATGTTTCTACCTGTTTACGAAAGAAAAATGTTATACTACGTCCGCATTACCTATTTCCATTGCTTCTTTGTATAAAATAAGCCTAACATTTTTTTAATGGATAAATTATAGAACATCGAATAGTCCCTTCAATAACAATTCTAATACTAACGTCAAATAGTAATCTAATTCTCCAAAGAAATCCCACGATTTCCAACCGAGAAGCGTAGGTATCGGTAGATACAGGCTGATCAGCAATTTTCCTTCGCATCGGCACCCGAGTCACGATCTCGATGGTGATACGCCGCGAGCTACGCGACAATTAATTTCTTCGTGTCGCTGAGAAGCTGTGTCGTGCTCGTTATATCGCTCAATATCTTCTAATTAGTCCATTCGATCGGTTTAGGATCGAGTCAAGCGGTTGGCAAACGCGGAAGGACCAAAACTCCGACGTCGAATCTGATTTCGGTTTGTCTAACAAGCGTCGTAACTTCGGCAAGCAACTCGCGTAATAGGAAGCTACACGTTCGATGTCGAGCATAATTATGCTGCTTGCGGCTCAATGACATCAGACCGACGAAAAAACCGGAGAATAATTAATAGAACGAGCCGTTCACTGCCTGATGTTCCAGGCAATTTCGCGAGGACTATAATTAATAATTTGCTCGCGTTACTGACGAGAATTTCCTGTATTAAGAGACTGGCATTTTCAACGACGTGTTTCGCGTAACATACATACAGGAACACGTAAATAGAGCCTCGAATACTTTATAAGTGATTAGAATCGGGAATTTCATTCGTGCGAAAAAATATATATACAAATTATTATAAATACGCAGACTGCGCATAACAGATACGTAATAGATACAAAGAAATGAATAAATTGCACTATATTGTACGTAAAATCAAGTGTGAAATGTTAAATTGATATAAATATAAAAGAGATTTTCTTATTGAGAAACGATGAAACGATAAGTTAATTATGAGAAACATAAATTTGCACATTTATACAAAATGCATATAATATGCAAAGGAATATCCAAACAAGTCATATCAAACGTGAAAAAGTTAAATTGACGTAAAAGTAAGAAAGTAATAAATATAACGAAAGGATTAACCATTAAATTCGAACATTGTTTTATTATAGAAAGAAAATGAAATTCCTGTACATTTGTATGGTCTATAAATAAAAAAGTTATTTTTATTAAGGTATCAAATTGACATAAACGAGAGATGAGAAGTAATATAGAAATATTGCATTTCTCCCTTTTAATTTCCGTTAAAAATCCTACTAAATAATTGAACTTCTCAACAACATGTAATTACAGCTAAAATATTTCAAAAATAATTGTTTGAGGTATTTTATTTGTTTAATTGTTTTCATAACTTCTCTAAAATATTGTCACAGAACGGAGGATTTATTAAAGATGACTAACAAATATAACTTAGTTGATGTAGAATATGATGTAATATAATAGAATTTATTCAAATTACAATACAAGGTGAGCCACATACAACAGGCAAAGTTTTACGGTACGGAATTTGATTTCACGTAGACTTTAGTCTAAATTGTGGTTAGCGATAATTACGAGCGAAAATGCGAAATAATTGTTAATGCCAGTCAAAACACGAATGAATGATAATTATAGCCAGAATGCGACGTTAACATTGAACGTGGTTAAAATGCAATTTGATGTAAAACGGCGATGTACGACTAAAACGGCAGTTACATTTCGAGATATAATTCGATTTCAATTACTCATGTAAACAAGACGCGATTTAATTCGTCGCCAAATTACAACTTGATTCTCGTGAAATACATTTCAATTAAACCGTAAAGCAGATCACGTTAATTGCGATCAAAATTCAAGCCAAATTCGTTTTACGTATTACAAGTGCAAGTTTATGTGACAATTGATGAGAAACGGGATATTAATTATTATCAAAGCAGACGGCTATCACAGAGCCACTTAGGAAACAGTACAACATGAACCTTAATTCATCAACTTCGACTAATCTTTGTTCGCCCATCCATTTAAAATTGGTCCATCGTTGTGGAATGATAATTATTGACGGAGACCGTATAAAAATCATAGAAGCTATATTTTATCTCTTTTATAATTATATTTTCTTTAATAAGCCTTTATCTTATGAATCCTCTACTTCTAAAAAAAAAAAAAAAAAAAAAATAAATTCTACAATATAAATTGAATACTTAATACTTTAAAATTTACAACTGTATTTAATATTTAAAAATATAATACTCTAGATCTTTGTACAAGTTCGGATATACTATAATTAGTGGATGATTTATAAGATTATAATGTATTACTTTAATCATTATTGTATTTTCTAAATATTTTCCTTGTAACATTTCCTCTTTAATATTACATAATCTTTGTTAAAACATTTCTATTGCATTGTGTGACGAATTCATAACCTACGAATCCTGCATTTGCTACAGTGTACCTAACTATAACCTTACTATCTTACTATCCCCACTCTTAACCTCACCGAAGCCATAGAACTCCCGACTTTTTTTTCAGCGACAGGTTTCTATTACCCAAAGTAAATGTACTTACAATTATAAGTAAAATTATAAGTTTTCTGTTCAAATAATCAATTTTATATAATATATATTTATACAAGTATTAACACATAAGCGGAGTATATGAAAAGGTATAAGTATTAATACGTCAGAAAAGACATGACATTCAGTAGCATTTAATAAGAACATTCATTAAAAATTCTATGTAATATGTAGTAAGATTGTTAATATATACTTACAATTTTATAGCATAAGTATATAAAAGAGTAAAAGCAATACTTAGTTAAATAAGTTGTTATTAAACAAGATTTAGCGAAATGTAAGATTGAAGTAAAGAAAGTTCACTTTCCATATATTTTCATATATTTCCATATATTACCACTGTGAAATATTGTATATTTTATCTTTATAATGTTATAGTAAATTGTAAATCAAATATAATAAATTATTAATTTCATTTGAAAGTTTAATTGTACGAAAGAGCATCATGAAAATGCAGTATTTTATAACTCGTATAGTACACGTATGTATCGTAACAAATAATAACAAATATTCATTGCTATTATTATTATTACCTGCATTGCTACATTGTCTCCAAGAACTACGCGATATTCAATGCACTGTATTTGCAAGTTTCCGAAAATCACCATTTTCCAAGCAAAACACTCGAATCCATAACATCACCATTTCAAATCGCACGACTAACGTCAACGACACTACCAACACGTTCATATCATTGTTACGTATGCATACGAGTGGCGTTCTCGTTTTTTCGTGAGAGCAAGCTGTTGGCGACATGTTTTCGTTTTCTGGTCACGTGATACAAATTAAATCAAGTGTGGATAAAAATGGATAAATCGCATGGAATTAAGATCACATTCTTCAATTACGAAATACGCTTGAAATAATTACGAAATTTATGAAATACGTTCAGTTTGCTCAGTTTATTTAATGCATCTGTGTGAAATTGCACAATATATTACGGAAAGCTGTTACACCGGAACATGTGAATACTATAGCGGTCGATTATTCATATGTCATATGTGATAACGAACGTGTTAATTATGCTCCTGTTAACTCTCAATTAATAGTATTGAGTCACAGATGATTACAAAAGTTCAGGTTAGATCTACGTGTGTTATGTTCTTTGAATTAATTTAATTTTAATATATATTTCATATCTTATATATATAGCATACGTACCATTAATGCTTTTTATTACATAAAACACGAAACCTTCGGATTAAGTATACAAAAAACGAATAATAATTTATATATATAATATTCAAAAATTAAATGATATAGTACAAAGTGTTATAATACAGGTACAACTCGATAATAGATTAGATGTAAATTGTTAAGATGAATTCTAAAATTAATTCGAACAAAGTTCATATGTATATGTATATAATATAATATATACACACATAATATATGTATATACTTACATACTTCAAATGACAATATAATTATGCACCATATACAACATAAATACTCTAATTGAAAGATAATAACGTTAGCCATCGATTTGTATAACAACAGTCTTCCTATAAATCCACCTAAATGGATCTAAATGAATCGTGATACCGAGTATGTAACTTTTATATGGGAAGACAACCTAACCTTTTCTGCACTTTGCTAGAGTCTCGTTTAGAACCGATAAACTTTCACGGCACACAACACGTAAAACTGAGGAACAACACGGAAAACGGTGAATAAACCAATTGACGACTTAGGGCAGACACGAGTGAACGATAATCATGTGAAAACACACCCGTCGATGACGATTCGCCGAAAACTTTCGAACTGGCGAGCCGATGAATCGTGAGCGCCACCAACGAAGATGACTTTCTGATAGCTGAACGCGAACAATGCCCATTATTCGCGAAGAGCGCATAAAATGGCGAATTGGTGCCTCTGTCAACCACATTAAAGTTTCCATGATCGGTGACCAGCATTGTTCGCCCGTTTGCCAGCTTGTCGGATATATTTGATCGGCATTGTTGTACAAATTACATTCTCGTTAGTTCTTTTCCTGTTTTTTCTCACTTTATTCGACGTTCGCAAATTCAATTCGACATTGTTGACACTCTCTCGACACCGAATGCCGGGAAATTCAAACTTATATCATTCCTGAATAGAAGAAATTGGTTGGTTTTTTAGGAACTTTTTTCCTTTTCGAGACTCTAAGTGAATCTCCTTTGTCTTTAGCTTCTAGGATAGATTAAAATCTTTTATGGGTTCTTGTTTCAGAAAATAACCAATAGCGAGTTTTTTATGAGGAAATCTTGAAAAAAGATTACAAGTTATTCTGAGATCTATAAGCCGAACTCGTTTTTAAAAACTCTTGAGTTTAGATATTGTAAAAACACTGAATATATAATATACTAACTACATTATATTTCATGCAACAGTTGGATATATAAAAATATTTTTATAAATTGACCTATAAAAGTAAATAAAATTTGGGGTTATAGTTCATCTGTCTCTTATCGTTATGAATAAGGTTGTTCAATTTAATAAGTTACACCGTTTTATTAAAACTATTGATCGGCTCAAAATCACCGTCGTGAATAAAATCATAATTACATGTTACTGAATCTTATTTTATGAAGTTTTTATGAAATTAAAATACTGATATTTGCCAAATTTTTATGGAGATATAATGATATAAAATATATAATGATATAAAACTTACAGAAACGTACTATTATAGTCACTATAGAATAATATAATGAAACGTATATATGACACACAATTTGCAAAATATTTGGTTCAATTTTTCGTAGTAGTGTATTTCTTCTTAAATTACTTTCTTCAACTATGCAATGCTTATTTGTTAGAATATGAAGCTAGTATCTTCTAGTAGATCTTCATTATACAAAAATATCGAAGATAAGCATATGTATAACGACGATACATTAAAAAAGAGGAAGCCCTTATGGGAAGAACATCGTCAAGACTAGCAGATGTATTTTGAAACGAGCGTAACTGATACGAATATAACTGAAGGTCGTTATGATAAGTCGAATGTATCGTACAGAATCGCTCGGAGGTTCGTAATATCTTTTTAAAACCACACTATCCATGGTAAACCGTGTTTTCCATGCCAAGTAACGTAGACGTATCCAACGCTTTCTTATGGTGGCTAAAACAACGGCTGCTTCCCTTTCTTGCGTAGATAATAAAATTTCGCTCGTATCAGATAACGTTCGATCCATATTACAATACGTACTATCTGAGAAATATCGCAAACGAAAAATATTTCACCCTATTAAATATCTCGTGCACTCGTTAGGCAAAAATTCATTTTCCTCTTGTTTGCATTCGTTAACAAATGTACTCGTAATAATTAATAATTTATTACTTGGTAAATGTAAAGTATTTACTCGTGCATCATGACCGGGGAAAGCATATACGTGAGTATTTACCTGGTACGGCGCGTAATGAATATTTAAAATAATTACCGCGATCACTCCCCATTTGTATTCATTCTATGAATTTCTTTCAGTTTCTGAACTCGTACCGTGGGTATTTTATTTATGTTGTCAAACATTATATTACATTTTCTTTCGCATGTTTCACACTTTTATATTGTTTCAATTTGCTTTAATATACCTTAATTTATTGAAATTTAAATAATATTTTATGTAGAAAATACTCAAATGGAACGTATTCAGGCAAATCGCGGGTACCGGTAGTAAATCGGATGGATCGTCGAGAGAGAACGGTGCGCGGATCCAGGGGGAGAGGTAATAATTTTTTTTAAAACCGTACTACGACCACGATAGCTGCGGTCCCGTGGTCGAGGCGGCAGAAGGTAACAAAAACGGGCCTTTATTTACGGAGCTAGCGCGTCAAACGTTTCGCCTCGACAATGAAGAGAACACGGGGGTTTATGGCGCCATTCTTTCCCTGACGATCCTGACCTCGCGATAAAACTACGCGACCCCAATCGGATAAGCTACGCGGAAATGAGATGGGAACGATGAAAAGCCGAAGGCGTTCGATTCTGGCCGCGCGTGCATCGTACTCCGCGTGGCGTGGAGACGGCAAGACAAAGAGGGCACGAGACAGCCAGCTTTTCTCGGCCAAACGAACCCCTTTTGTGTTCGCTTCCTTGCTAACGCGACCAATTTCTCTTCCTCGGGGATTGCTTTCAAGGCGACAATCGTCTTTGAGGATGGTGTGTCTGTGTTTTCACTTGGATCGTGAGTGTAAATAGCTCGGGGAATCTTTTTGCGTTTGAGAGCGAAAAGGATTTCTGTGTTAAGGATAGGGTGTTAATAAAAGGTGAAAAAATGATATTTCATATGCGATGTGGTGTCAAGAGGATATGAATCAATGTGCAAGAAATTACAGATGTACGTTCATGAAACTAGAATATTTTCACATAAAATATAAAAGATATACTTTGATTTAAAATATATGCGTTACGGTTATCTTTCAATCGAAGAATTATGCATAGAATAAATTATACAGATCATATACAGAGGAAGCATGAAGAAATACGGGGAAACTTCAACAAGTATTATGATACATGAATCATTAAACAATTGGATTCCTCACTGAATATTAAAGTGATCCGAGTTAGTAATTCTCTGTCGTTAAAAGTAGTCTTCTCGAATCATTTTGCATCTTTCTCCCAATGTAGAAGTGATTGTGCGTTCGATTCTTGTTATTAATATTCGATATCCACCTGAAAATTGCATTGTTTTACGAAGAGTCGATAAAGTTTTATTGTTTCTCATCCCTCTTCTTTTCTCCTTTTATTCTCCTTTTTTTTTATAGAAAGAGAGAAGATCCGTTATATACAGAGTCGGATGAGACACTTCGTGCTCGGAGATAGGTTGTGTATGTCTCGAATGGGTTATCGGATTTCTCTAGGGTTTCTCAAGCTGGCTTGGCTTTATGGCCATCTTGAGATTATCGGTTGCTGTTTGGAGAGGACGTTTAAGAAGCGGTTGCTCTTGTTGTCCCTCGACCGTATCCTTAAATAATTGAATACAGACGAGCCGTTTTTCCGACGTGTTGCTCATTCAGGTTTATCGATGTCCTGTGCCAAATTATTCTCTCTTGGATGTACATATATCCGCATATTTAATAAATGGCTACTATTTAATACTTAATTCTTAGTATGTAATAATTTAATAAATTACATCAAATACTCTACAAGTTTTACAGGAACCTTCCTTTTTCCAGTTCATCTCCATTGTACTTTTCTACATTCTCTTAACACCTCATCCACAAAGCTGCTACAATACCATGTAATATTGATGAGTCCAATTCCGAAACTCAATCTGTTCCCCATAACATCCCTGAGACACTGACAGATACCACCATTTTGTCTTCCATTTCAAAGCGTATTCCTCGGTATCTATGTTAATTCACAGAACATTAACTTTCGGCTTGCATCACTGAATCACAAGTAACAACAGTTTATATTAACTTTAGATAAGTTACACAATTTCAATTTTAATCTGAGATCACGGATGATATAAAACATAACACATGAAACAAACTAAAATTCAGTAATATAATCTAAATGATTGTTATCATTTGTGATTTATAGGAGACTAAAAAATTGAAAAATATACAAAAGGTTATAACATTCACTAGATGAAACTTCGTTTAAGTTTTGTCTTTTTAAAATATGAATTTATATAAGCAACTACAGTTTATCATCGATCCAACAATATTAGTTAAGAATTAAATTCTTAATAAAGTTTCCTTTCCTACCGTCGCCTTTGCCCCGCAGCTACTTTCCCTTCCATATTTAACGTCAAATGAACTATTCACCGGCCCTATCGCTTCTGTATGCGCATCGAATTGAATATCAGATTTCTGTTCAGTGCTTTTTCAGTAAACGATTCCATAATCAGCGAGTTGGAGGTATCGGCTACGTGTGCCGAATAATATACATTGCATTTCAATAACGCGTACGTCGGTACATGTGCATCAACTAGTCGAAATTAAACGGGAAGAGAAATTAGCGCTTTTACAACTTCTGACAATGCCCGTGTCGAGCAGATTCGAAACGTACAAAGGCAGTTTTGCATCTTTCAGCTCGACGAAAACGTTAAATAATTTCTATGGAATCGATACAACACTCTTCAAGACCGGCCTTTCATAGTCCTTTTCCACTGATTTACTCTTACCTTCACCGTGCGAATGAAATAATCCATTGTTCTTGAAAAATTTTGTAGAACCCTTAGGTACGTGTACATTCGGTGAATAAGATCATACAAAAGAGAAGTTGAATTAAAGTTTCTGCCAGGAACGAATGAAAGAACGTTGTCCCTTCAGCGACCGGGTATTCAGAAGCGTCCATGTTAATTCACGCCGAAGAAAACCAGCTAAAACATCTCTCTGTTCGCGTTGCGATAAATTTAAGTTCACCATGTGGAAATCCACGACTGATTCAATTTGACCAGATTGTTGTTCGAATAATTAAAGCTTCTCAAATGAAATGCACGTTATTCTCTCGTACTTACAGAGTGAGACACAAATCGTTGTGCATACAATTAAAATAAAGATAGTTACGTATTGCTTTTGACAAAACCGATTTTGAAAACTCATTTAATTTGTTTCATTGTTACTAGAGTTTATTTATTATTACTATGTAACATATTTGCTTGAAGTTGACATAATTTTATTAATAGTAGTTTAATTTAATTCAATCACTGAACTTATAAATAGTTTTGCTTATAAACATCGATAGTGATGATTTTCATTATAAATACGTTGGAGATATAAAAAGTATATAAAATAATGTTATTTTATTGTTTCAAAGTTTGACATAATCGAACGATATTTAACATCTTCTCGGAAAATATTTTTTAAATTCAATTCCATAAATGCCGAGACAGAATGCAATGTCTACTGACCTCAGAGGGTGTACCACCATGATCTGTCCAATACAAACATTTTTCAACAAATATATCTTCAACAAGAAATTATATTAAATAGAAATGCTTACATTTCAATACAACAACTCGAGATATCGTTAAATACCATTCATAGATAGAACAGTTCTAATTGTTTTTCGAATCATGAATCATCCACTTTTCTTTCATATCACGAACAGAATATATCCCTGCCTGTACAATACAATCGAATTCAATTCTTCCAAATATTCTTCGACAAAAATTCTATCACGAAACCTGACCCTCTGGACCGAAAAACGTCGACGAACGACAAAAATGTCCCCGTGTTTGGGGACAATAATCGAAGAATTCTGCTCGGCATGCGAGGGGATGACGGTGTACGGCGTGAGTTTGCAAATGAATTACCGCTACGTCCGGCGATACCGCCAGGTATTTCGAAAGCAACCGGACCAAGGGAACGGAAGGCTAGGCATACCGGCGAGACTCGTACAATTATTTGAGGTTAAAGGATGACGCTGATATATTAGGGCGAGGTCTCCCGAGGAGACTGTCATCCGCAGCAAGCCGCCACTCGACGACCCATTATGTCTTCCAGATTATTGGACGTTATGTTATACCTTTCGTCCGATTTTGGCTGCAGCTCACGTCGACGGATCCAAGTAATTTGTTTTCATGAAACTATGTACCTAATCGCTTGATATTTCGATGATTTTCACATTATGAGATGGAGTAGACGAAACGCACCTTTAAAATAATGTCACGTTTATGAATTTCATCGTAATATATGCGGTCTCTGACGTGTCTGATTAAAAAGGGATGATTAATTTCGGGAAGAAATTGAAATTCTTTGGCCCGTACGAATATTGTTTATTTGATGAATGTACGATTCTGCTAGAGAAGAAGGTAGTTTCTGGAGCAAGCTTGGGATTTAAATTACATAGCGGGTCAGAGAACATAGTTCGGATTACCAAACTAGCGGTAAACTATCGGGACGTTGATCGTGGGTGAGCATGTCTCCATTAATTCTTTATCTACTAGTCAACGATTATTTTTCCGCAAATAAATATATTTTAACACATTCCGTGTTGTTCATGGAAAAATACATTTTATTCATGTTATGATTTAATTATCTAAGACAGATATAAAGGTGTATCTTTCTTCTTACAAAATTTGTATAATTTTTGTTTCAGATTAAAATTTCATTTTAAAAAATTGTCCACGCTATCAAAAATTAATATAATATCATCGAATTACATCAATATAATAAAGTGATAATATGAAATATATATACAAATCTACTTTTACCTTCAGATTAATACGAAATATATTAAATAAAAAAGAGATGGCATTTCAGTATAGGGAATTACTGCTATACCGTAATGCATTCTAAACATCTTCAAATATATTATCAAAATCAAGTGAACAGCTCTCGTAATTACCGAAACACGAAAACTTAGCATCACTCGTTCCACAGCAAATTAACCACTTACCAAATAAGACGTCGAGGATATCGCGGAGAAAATTAATATCGGCGTTTGCGCAGTATCGTTAACGAAATTTAATTGCAACGATGAGTGCAAAGATAACACCACGATCGACTACATAAATTGTGCGTAAGCATTTCCATAAGTTCGATGACTAGACACGCCGCTATGAATAACCAAATCAATCGACGACGATTTACAAAAGTTATCGACGCTCGCGAAACCTCGAAAGCTGTAGCATGCTCATTTTACGGGCATTCCAACTTCGCGAATGGTATTTTTGAATTGCTCTGCATGCCACTCGTATTTCCAGACAGATAGTAGCCGGTGATGTATACGTTGCGAAGAATTTCTGCACAAACTACTCTCCTCTTCTCCCCCTTGTCCCTGTTACACCGGGGTGTAATGAGGGAAATGCAAATTTAATGGATGAATTTGAGAAGGTGCGCTCGGATTACGAAGCACCGCCAACGGAAACGATACGTAAGATTCATTTTTATATTGCTTACCCACGGCACGAGCTAAGCTCCGACCGAAACGAATGGTTGCTTAACGTTTTTTACGACACGAACATTTCCGGAATACGGAATGACGAATGTGCGAATCCAAGTGCCTTGAGATGTATGACGTGAAGGGCGATGATCAATATTCGGGATGGAGGAACGAGTTTAAAGATTTCCGGATTTGAATTAGGATTGCTGTTTATACGTATGTGATGTATGAAGAGGTTTGTTTGCGAAATGGTGAAGTTCGATTGATAACCTTAATCACGATCGGTTAACTTTGAAAGTCGAGCGACTATTAATTCTGTTTTGTTTAGTTAAAGTCAGACACTCTTACATACAATTGAATTAATATTATTATACTACTAATAAAAGCTACTATATAATAGTTAGAACAAAATAGTTAGTCTGCGCCTCTTACGTAGTGAAATTAATATTATTAATGAAATATCTCGGGCTCTATAGGTTAAATATGACAGTTTGATAATAAAATACAATGAAATTTTATAGATAAATTTTATAAGCTACGTATCAGCTGATTATCCTATTAGATTTCGGTCGAAATATAATTTACAAGTTATTACTTTTCACCAATACTATAATTCACCAATATTATTAAATAATACATTTCTATGTAAAAAATTTGAAAAATTTATGGTTCGTAATGGTTAGTAATTGCTAGAAACGAAAAGAATTTTTATTGAAGTAATACGACCTGTATTTTGTTTAACGGATATTTACTACTTTTATATGCGTTGTAAACTGCTGGAAAGTTTTTATTGAATGGAATGGTATGTGAGTTTTATTTAATGCATATTTGCTACTTTTATGTTCAATATAAAGTATTTGAAGTGTCAGGAAGTTTTTATGTATTTCATTTAATGGATGTTGTCTAATTTGTTATGCAATGTACAGTGGTCGAAGTGATAGAAATTTGATATTAATAAAAGTTCGTGTTTTACGATGAATTTCCTTCAAAGTTACTAAAAAATATTTTCGTCGAAAGTTTACTGAAATAAAGGATATGTTTATTAATATCTTACTATTAATTTCAAATTAATAGCGAAATTTGCGGAAGATTCAGTAAATACACGTCACAAAATTCTGTATATACATTACAAAGAAGTAATTTCTACAGAAACAAAGCACATTAATGTTATAATATTTTAACTTATTTAGTAATGTCGTAGTGAAATTTCATAAAATTACATTTTATTATAATAGAAGTAATCTTATTATGGAATACATAGAAACTTTTATGGGTAATATGACTAGCATTTTTTCGTTTCTCGATATATGTATATTGAAATATTTAAAGTGTTCCCTGTCTTTTACTTTCCAAGCTTTATTGTACAGGCTACTAAGAAAGAATGGTCGGTCAAGTATTTTAAATTCAGCGAAGAAAAACAACAACTGCGCAAACATTATAAAACTTTATTTTTTTCAATTTCGAGATGGTAGATACAGCAAGGTGGTGTAGATATTGCCAAAAAGCGATTCAAAATTTTTGATCCATGTGGTGCACTTCATTTTTTCGTAAAATGCATCCCAATTTCGCGGTAGTAGATAGCGGGATAACACAGCGAATGACAGGAAGACTGATTTCTTGCGATCTGGAATACTCGGTGAAATAGCAAGTCGGTCGTCGTCCATCATTGCTGCGATTCTGACGCAGTCGCTAATAGCTACCGCTCGAAGCGGCCCTTTTGCTAAGAGACCGCAAGCGTTGAATTATATACAGGCTCAAAGGCAGGTGATAATCCGGAGCGGCCAATGCTAAAAGGCACGCCATTAAGCGTCGGTGTAACTTCTGGCTCGAATGAAAAGGGCTAGAGGCCGCTGAATCGACGGCCGCCCACGCCGCCGAAACTCGATTCGAACTTTCCCTTCGCTATCTACGCTACCCGAAAATGTAACTAGACTGCCAAAGTGGCGCACCGTTGCTCCAGCGAATAATAAATAAACCGTTCGCCTTGTCGCGTTTTTCCGACACTGTCGATTTATTCGAGTCAGACGATCAAAATGTGTGTGTAGCGTAGATTGAGCTTTGAGCTAAGAAGGGCGAAGAGATTGTACTGGATCGAATTTCGTTCGAAGCCTTTTATAGAATATTTTTCTTTTATTGCTTTTTTGACGGAATCTATGCTTTGTTACTTTTTGTGTGTACTCTTTATTATTATTTTCATGTTTTTCGCAAGTTAATTTGTTGTATGAAAGTTCGAGTGATAATTGTGGTTGAATTTTACTGCTTTTTCGTGTGGTTTTATTGTTTTTTTAGGGGGTACATTTATTATTGCTTTGTTTTTACCGTTTCGCGTGTTTTTTGGGGCTTATTTTTTCTGTATGAAGATTGGGTGAACATTATTCGAGTGGTTGAGTGGAATTGACTTTTATGGTGGTGTCATATTTCTGCTTGATATTTAGCGAGAGTTTGGACAATGGACTATTCAAGATTCTACGAGATCGTTAAAAGTGCTGACCAATTTCTTTTTTTTTTTTTATCAATATTTAAAAAGATAGGTACATATTTATATATTAAAATAATATGTGATAAAAACTATATGAGTTTGAATGCTTGCATGTTATATCGGTTAAGTTTAAATGCTTATTTGTTATATCATTTGCTGTGTTGTGTCTTATAATATATGCCAAATAAGGGAGAGAAAGAGAACGAGAGAGAGGGGGGGGGATTGAAGTTTGTTAAAGTTTTGCAATAATAAGTAATCGTCTTAATAGCCATAGTCGACAGTGTACATTGTATATAGGACGTCATCAGTTAAATTTAGCTATGTTTAGTACAGCAACAAATAAATTTTATAATTAGAAATACTTTATTCGTAAAGAATTATTCGTAAAAGTCCTCTAAAGTTAAACAGTTTAAAACTGGCATGTATCTAACATACAACTACGTATTATCAACTAAAAAGCTTTCGCGAAGGTCATTCATATTAGTAAGTTCAAAGTATCCAAAGCAGCAAGAACGATTTCCATGTTTCATATCACACAATTCTATTTCTAAGAATAGAATGGAGCACTCGTATGTCTGTATATAACTGGTTTCCAGCGGACAGAGATCTTTGTTACATCATCACGAATGGTATACCATTTCGATTACCCCAAATCTCAATAAAATAATTTCCAAATCTCCAGTGCAAGAATTTACGATTAGTTCCGATAGCAAAATATTGGTGACTCAACGTTCTTTAAGTCGTCGTCTGAATAACCGCTTTGTGCTATGTCGATAGACTCGTACCCGGACACAAGCTACTCCGAGAAACGACGCCATATTTACGAACACGGTTTCGTTGTTTTCACTTAATTAGATGCGGTGTAACCGGCGTATGGTGTTCGTAGACGAGTTAAGGTTCTCTACATTTGACTGATGGAGCCACCAGTACGAGTGGGTCTTCTTGTTTTCGCTAATTACGTGGTTAATTAACGCAACACAAAGATCGCTTTATTGAGTCTAGAAGTTAAGTCTCAAAGTTTAGATTGGTACCTACGATTATTACGTGAAATGAAGCCTGATATTTTCATTACAGGAGAAGTAAGAAGTTTATAAAGCGGATAGATATCGCAGAATGACTAGAATAACTTTATAGGGATAAGCAGTCACAGGTATCTCACTCTATCAACCCTTTTACGGTGTGACAGATTGACGAAAAATTCAGATAATTACTTGTGCATCCTCAAGGTTTCTTGAATGTTTAATATCAGATATAAAAAATAAATACCTCTAACTTTTTGTAGGAAATGAAAGTAATAACAGCATTAATGCTTTTAATCAGAGTTTAGGATAGAATATATATATATATACATACTTGTTAAGAATATAGAAAAAGTTTTATAAAATTATCGTAGGAAATGATGCTATAGGAAAAAATATATCATTATTTCTCATCCCTATCTTTGTTTTCATTATATTTTGTTTCCATTTGTTTAATGAAATAGCTGTGCAGTTTTGCGGATACCAGAATGAGTACGCTATCCAATTTTATTCATTAACCATTTCACGTAAATAAACTTATCCAAACCATGAATGTATATAAAAGAAACATTATAATTTATCTAAATAGAAACTCAAATAGTAAAGATAGAATAAAGTATTATAATATAAAATTATATTAAAATTAAATATTAAGATATTAGATATAATAAAATACAACAAATAAAAAACATCATTGCACCAGACATGAAATTCTTAAATCCGCTCACCTCTGTCTAAAAATTACCCTCTCTGGTATCCACAGACCTAGAAGATTATAGACGAACCGCCATCCCAAAATTTCCAAACGAACGATCTTCGTGCTCCCAATTAACCCTCGCTGGGAAGTTCTCGGGAGAACACGGAGAAGAAGCGGAAACATCGCGAAGACGTCTTTCTAGCCGTTTACGCTTTCGAGACACCGGCAACACAGCTAGCAAAGAAGCGAAGACCGCGCAAACGGCTTCGAAAAGTTCTTTAGCCGGTCGTCCAGGAAGGAAATCCAGGAGAGCGACGATGGCGTGAAAGTTGCCAGAGTCGTGTTGGAAGCGGGAGAAAAAAACGGGACGACGAAAAATCTGCACCTGGCATGATGAAAAGGGGCGAAGTTGCTGGATACCGGAGGCGGCCTGATGAGAGATAACAAACTTCATCTTTCTTTACAATGGCCGACACCTTAAACCACGAGTCGCAGCGTTGCACGCGGACAGCCATCTATGTATCTTCTCTGGAGGGGTAGAACGTTCGACATGGAACTCTACTGGAAAAATCTGCTCGTATTTTTTTCTCATCTCCTCCCTCTCTTCCCCTTTCTGCTTGCTTGGTATTTTTAGAACAGTGGTTCTTGACCGATGTTCCTTGACACGCTGGTGTTCCGTGATATGAAGTGTTCCATTTTTATAAAAGAATCAATTTAGTTAGTTTACGCAACTATAATATTCTTGTTAAATCAATATTACTCTTTTTATTTATGTTATGTAATTTGCGATTAAAAGCGATCTAAGAAATAAATTTTAACAAAAAGTACGTTCATATTTTTGTTGTTAGCTTTATGATTTCATTGATTTTAGCATTTCGCAAATTTTCCTCGTTATCTCACAAGTGTTCCACGATTTTGAGAAAAATTGCTGTTTTAGGGCATCAAACATCCCTCTCCCAAAAATGATGAACATTTGTTATTTACTTGAATTTGTTTCGGTAACACGAACGGCGAAACAGCTCCAGTTTTCCTCTTGCAAAGGTAACGGACAAACTCGATTGCTTTCGAACGGTGAAAAGGAATGATTGAATGACGTATTGTGCGGCCAGGAACTGCCACCTCGATAGAGAACACGCCAGAGGCAGATTTGTTTGGTGCTAGTTTACAGGTAGTTTTGTGAAAGGTATGGCGTGATGCAGTACACACAAAGGACCAATAAGAGGGCGGTAAATTTGCAAGTGTATGTTCAGATACGCGATGTAATTAAATAGACGCCAATTCGTCCCGAAAAGTGAGTGAATTTGGTAAACGGTGAAAGTGAAATTATCGTATAAAGGGTGGTAAAATGATCGTTCTTGCGTTACTTGGAACACTTAAAAGTTCGCACTTGGAACACTTAGAAGTTTGCACTTCGAACTTGGAGTTTCCAAATTTCTCTGAACTATTGGGAAATAACGATGACGATAAAATTATTCATTGACGTATATGTGAATCGGAATGGCGATTATTCCTAAATGTAGTCATATTTTAATACATAAAATTGCTTTTATTACAGATGCAGACTTTAAGTGAAAATATTCTTTACAAATAAAGAGATCTACTCTAAATGTCACGTATTATCTGACAACGAAAAATTAAATAATAAAATAGATGATACGTATAAAATCTATTGCAAATATGAAATTTGTTCTAACAGAATATATAAAACTATATGAGTAGCAAAATAAATAAATAGCCGGGACTAAAATAAAACCTATTAAACATGAAAATAACAACTATGCAATACAAAACATTCATAAAAAATGGAACACTGTTCGATATAAAACCACAACTACAAAATATCTTTTCATGCTGAAATAAGCACAAAACGAAGCTATAATAAAATTATAATATTAAAAGACAGTAAAAAATACAGATACAATAAAATATTATAAGAATGAACTTAATAAGCTACTCCCTCCACAGTATCAATAAACTCATCTCATTTGAAAAGCAAATTCAAAGTAGTTAATCAAAACATAAAAAATCATCGCCATTTCCCACACGAATATAAAACAAATTTCCCCTATCTAAAAATTTCACTCCTTTGACACCCAGCCTAAGCTACCCTTCGCGCAATTCAGTTATCCCACTCATGAGACGCGGCACGCCATACAGCTTCAGCCACATCTTCCCAGGGTTAATGCGAAGTTACGAGCTACTTAACTCGACGAGGAAGCCTGCCCGCTGTTGTATATTATCGTTACCGGCATCAATGTTGTCCCCCAGAGTAACTGCCCGATCGATGAAAGGAAATAGGCAAAGAAATTAAGCGACGAAACCGACGGGGAATTTTAAACGGACCTGCGCGTGCTTGCGGTGGAGGAAGATTCGGCTCATAGCCCCCGTTTCTCATAAAAATTAAATCTATCCTGGTCCGGTTTCAGGCCAGACGAAGACGCGATTAAACCGGAAGGGAAATTTAATCTACTTTAAACTCCTCGTTAAATTCCTTTTCGCCGCGTCTCGTCACTTTCTCCGATGGTTCGCGAATCGATCTCGTTGCCCAGAGGGGATGAATTCGCGAGAAACTGGAGCCCTGATGAACCGGATGAATACGGTTGATATCTGACGCTTGGGGTCGAACGAAAATTATACTTCGTGAATTGATAAATGCATAGAATTCAGACGAGTTATCATTTTTGGGGACTACGAGAAAACTGACTAATAGCCTATAAAGATTTTAGGAAATACTTTTAGGCTTTAGAATCTTCCTATGAGGACCTTAGAGTATTAGGATATGTCTATGATACAGTAAACGATAATTGTAAATCGTGAATTGATAAATGCATAGAATTCTGATGAGTTATCTTTTTCGGAAACGATGAAGAAAAGCGGGGAATAATATAGAGATTTGGCGGAAAACTTTGGATTTTCGGATATTTTTACCAAGATATTAGGATATTTCTATGACACATTATACAAAAATTATGCTTCGTGGATCGATAAATGCATAAAATTTCATTCTGATGAGTAATCGAATGATTTATTAAAATAATAACGAAAAATGATGAGAGCAGAATTTAGAGATTAAGCGGAAAATTCTGGTGCCGATTTCTTCTGATCCAATTTTTAAAAGGATAGAAAATATATATCTGCTAATGATCCCAATTGAAAGTTTGCGTTATCTAAAATTTCTTGGGACAGTACGAAAAGAAACATTCGCAGCAGATAGAGTTTAAAAGCAAAACCAATGGTAATGCTAAGTCTCTGAAGGAGAGAGAAAGAGAGAAAGAGAGAGAGAATTCAATTTTAAGATGGTTGGTTTAATTGCTGGAAAAGAAAATTACCCATGAATAAAGAGGGGGCAGGGGGCATCCTAAGTGTTTTTCTGTCGTGAAAAAAACAAAACCTTGCAAAAAAAAAGCGAAATTTACAAAGTATTCTTTCCAAATTCAATTCTCCGAAATTAAATAATATAAATTTCTAATCAAATTACGTTGATAAACGTTTATGCAAAGAGAAACATCAAAATCATTTCGAAACTTTAATCATTTAATTGTACAGTTAATGCTGTCCCTAAATTAGCGGTACGAGCTGAATGCTTATAGTTCAATTAACTACACACATTTACTTATCGTTCTTTAACACACAGTAAATATAAAATAAAATTGACAAACAGAAAAATTGCTTGACTAATTAATCGAAATTTGCTCCCATTCAATTAATAGATCAGTTCACAGAAACATTTCCCATATGATCTCTATAAAAGCTTTTCATTTAAGCATCGACATTGTTCCCCATTCGAAGTCCAAACACAAATGGACCAATCAAATTTTTTCCTTGTCAAATTCGATTTTTCTACGTCCGCAAGCAACTTCCAGCAACTTGGATGCACAAAGACGACGATCTAGGGAAGATTACCAAGGAGGAACGGCAAACTCGACGAACCACTCGATCGGAGAATAAAAAAGTAGCTACGAACGACCGAAACCGCAGCTACAACTAAGAGGAATAGGAACAGGAAGCACGTGAAGAAAGAAAAAGGGAAAAGAGGGTACTCTGAAGCGGAAAAAGGAAGAAGAGAAAAAAGGGAAAGAGAATGGAGAAGGAGATGGTGCATCGCGTTTCCGCAGTAATCAGGAAATTTCCCAGAAAGCAGAAGTTTCGAGTCAAAGTGATTCAAGGCCAGGAGGAAGAGGCCGGATGGCCCAGGCAGGAACATTTACTTGCCGCGATCGAATCGATGAAATCTTGTCGAGTGGACCGAAAGCTAACCACGAGTTGCCAAGGATTTACGCGAGATCTGTCGATGAGAAGGCGAAAGGTCAACGAGCTGAGCATCGCGGAAGCTCAAAGGGGGTTAGAACGGCCTTACTGTGACCTAACCCCAAGGTTGGACCACTGGTCGAACGGAAAAAGGAAACAAGCTAAAAGCCGATAAAGACAAAGAGAGAGACAAATAGGGTGAAAAAAGGAGAGAGGGTTAGCGTGTGACAAACGAGAAGATAGAAGAGGCAGAAGAGGAAAGGAGCAAGTGTACCGGGATAAGAAAGACTAGAGGGCTCTCAGTTTGCGCTATTTTCTTGTCGCCGGTCCCTGGGAGAGAATAAAAGTTAGAAGACGGACCGAAGAGGCGCGGAACCAATTTCCCAAAGGCACTCGACGATCCTAAAAGTAGTGTTCGCGCGAACGCACACGTCCTCACGCGCTATTTTTCTGCTGTACGCCTCGTTGTTTCTTTCCTTTTTCGACCTTTGCTACCTTTTTTCCCACTTTTGTTTCAAAGCGAAACTGGTGTGTGAACAGAGGGATGTGTATGATCCGGAGATTTAATCGATGAACGATCGAAAGACTGTTTTTGGAGAGTTATTGCGAGGGACACGGGAGAACTGCGTGTTTCGATGGAATTATTGAAAGAATTGGGGCTGATCGAGGAAATCAAGAGGATGAGTTGGATTGACAGAGGATGGAATCAACACGTGGAACTTGTTACTTTTTGGGATTGGTATTTGCGAGAAGGACAGGTTGTTAATTACTTTTAAACATCGATATGAGAAAGAACGAAAATAAATCACTCTTTTTGTTATTTATGAGCGTGATATTCAATTAAATGTCTTCATTCATCGTAACGAATGTAGCTCGCTTCCTCTTATTGATAAATTTTATCTAGGGGTATGTTTGTTGATAATTGTCTCCTTTCTCCTGTAGAAATAAAAAATTCACGGAATACGTTCTCGTTTATTAAAAACGTTTATTTTTAAAATTCGATACGAGCATGATACCACGATATCAGTCATAGTATGAGTCGTCTTTTTTTTAGAATTTCAGCCGAAACGATTATCTTAAAATATTTCACATTACATATAGTTAAACAATAAAATATATATACACATTATATACAAATATAGCGACATATTAATATCGATATATTGATATCGATAATAAAATACAATTTTCGCTAATAAATACATACATGCAATTGATACGATATTAAAATTTATTTAAAAAAAGCACTGAAAGAAATATTCTACAACAAATAATAAAATAAGTCCTTAAAAATGTATAGAAACGTCTTCCACGTATCTGTTGCCACGATTTCTATAGGGATGGACAAGTTAAATTTAAGAACGAACAGGAAAGAAAATGATAATCCGAGAACAGTTTCGCGCGACACACGAGAAAGCGACGCGATTCGGTTTACAAGACTCGGTTTACGCGTGCGATTCCGCGTGAAACGCAGCATTCCGGAAGCTCGTGATTATCCCTAGTGATTTCCCCTTTTGAATTCATGGACCTACAGGTACGTGTATGCCTGTGCACAAGCATCATATAACAGAAAGGAGAAGAGAAACAGGAGATATTTCTTTCTAAAACGAAATATTTTTGCGAGGGGGAAGTAGTTTCAATTTAACGCAAAGAAATTCTTTGGCGGAAAACAAGTGAAAACTAAAATCCAGTTTTTTTAAGCGAAAATCAAGAGTAAAGATAGAGCTTTCCTGTGGAAATCTGCTAGCAGAATGTTATACAAGATTTAGTACACTTTTTCCGTGAGAGTAGAAAGTGAAAATAATGGTTCTTGAGAAAGGAGAAAGGAAATGTTTTTTGAGAAATTTGTAACGAAGTCTGTCTAAAGTAAAAAGTCTGTTAAGTTTAAATATAAAAAATATAGACATTCTTTTAGACATTAGAGGCCTGGGAATAGAACTTTACTGTGGTAATAAAGAATCTTGTGATGGAAAGCAGGGGGAGACAAAAATCAAAATTTCTTGAGAAAAATCGGAAGTAATTGTTTCTATAATATGAAACGAAGATAGATATTTCTATCAAGAACAGAATCATAAAATCTATTTTTATCAAAATATGTACTTGATTGGTCTCTTATTAGATAACAGAGCTTCACTCGAGCAACAGAAAGCGAAAGTAAAGTTTTCTACTACAAAGCAGTAGCGAAGCCAAATCATTTTCCCGACATTAAGAACAAAAGACTAGGGCAAAAGACTTCTTCTAAAAAGTCAACCGTAGAAACTCGCCACGTTACATTAACAAGCCTGGAAAACAAAAGGAAACTGGATTGTATGAAACATGTAACAAAAACCGAACTTTTCTCCATCCACGCAAAAGGGACGGTGAAACGTTGTTCTAGCAAGATCCAATAAAAACGTTTTTCCTCGCAAATAAAAGAGCGCAGGTGGACAGTTTCCCTTTAGCATCCATGAAAAACTAGAAACTTCCCTCCGAACATCGTTTAGATGTACAAAAGACAGAGCTTTTCTCTGTTAACACTACGACGAGGCTACTTTGGAGCGTAGTTCTCACATTAAAGATTAACCTAGTTTGACTTTTATGAATCTTTGCGACTTCAGTAACTTAGTTTTTGCTTTCAACAAATTATGTTTCTCTCACTGTATTTCAATATTTATGAGCAAGGATTTAGAAATAAATTAATAAAAGATGTTATTTCACAAGAATCAATGATTTGCTTATTATGTTACAAACATCACTTTATGCATTCATCCTAGAATTCCAATAAGTCTATAATATCAAAAAATAAAGAAAAAGATATTATAATTGGCAGTATAATAAAAATAAAAATGACGAAATTACTTAGAGTTTAAATGTTGCAAGAAATAAAAATATTAAGGATGAACAAAATCTATCTATTTTAAACTGTTTCTTTGTTCCGAGAGGAACTCTTGCAGCACCTCAAAAATTGCTTTGATAGAAACTATTATGTGTTTTGTACGCTTGAACTAGAAACAGTTAGAAGCAAATCTTTTCCACTCTTAAAAAATATAATCACATCATTTTGAATTTTACATTCCATCATAATAAAAATATAGATATATGGATACAGACAAAATAAAAGTAGCGAGAGAGAGGGAGAGAGAGAGAGAGGGAGAGAGAGAGAGAGAGAGAGAGTAAGCTCGTCGATAGAGCTTCGTGACGATGGCAATCGGCGATTTACGACGAGTTGTTAGCAGCTGATGTACGTGCAGCTGTGCAGCCTGCATCTTACGAGCTTCTGCAGTTTCCCTTGATTGTTTACAATTAATTTGACCCGACAGTCTCCTAGCTGGTCGTAGCATGGTTGTTTCGCCCGTCTTCCATCGTTACTCTCCTTCGTTTCTCTGTTTTCCGTTTTAAGGAAGGGTTTACTTCTTCCTACAACGTAGAAAGGAGAACTTTACATTTACTTTCTTCTTCTCAATGCGTCGTCCTCTTCTCCGCGAATCTTTTACGTTTATTCGACGATGATCTAGCTCTTCTCAATTTTATGTGTTGGATTCACGTAATACGAACGAGCGAAACGTTTTTAACTTTTGAGATTATACAGTTATCTATGTTTTATATTAGAGACGACATATTAATCTCCTGGAAGCCAAAGTAATTAATTCCATTTCTCCAAGTTTCTCTATTTCGTTATGTGAGATCGAGATTAACGTTCTTCATTCTTAAGGAACAAATTGCTTACTTTCATAAGTTAATCTATCGCAAGGAAATCTCATGGATAATAGTGAATTTCAAGGGAAATGAAAAAGCACTGTCTGTAATATCATCACTTTTTTATAGGTACTTTTCAATTTATGCGATGATCAATGAGATAATATGTTTTTCATATTACATACCACAGACATGTAACATTTGACAGTATACACAGTTATCCTACTAGTTATTTTTACACAAAATCTATCAAAACTTACAAGTATAAAATCTGCTATAAAATTTCAACTTAAATTTATTGAATTACCTATCAACCTATGTAAATACCCTGTAAATTACATAGAAATTATTTATCAAGGTTCTTTTATCTGTTTCGGCCAGTATTATTTACCCTTAAACCCCTTTTCTCTAAAATACACTGCTCCAAAATCCAAATTCACAAGCCATGAAACGAATAAAATCGCGAACAAACGGCCAGTAAACAACGTTGAAGGAAGGCTTCTCAAAAAGGTCGATTTCAGATAACCGAGAAATCGCGGATCGTATCCTCTATCGAATGTTCTAGCGCTGCGTTTGGTTTTCTTTTTCCTCTCCTTTCACTCTTCCCCCGGCTCTCCTTGTCGTTCCTTTCGCTTTCTGCTGGCGTTGCTGCAGTTTTAATGCCGATCCTCCAAAACGAAAGATATATTTACTCAACAAGAGAGCCGCTTGATAAAAACTGATTATTTGTGAGGCGGGATTTATTTATGAACTGGCCACCGTTAGGTGGATTCGTCGCGGTAGGATTAATTAACGATTAATTAAAATTTACTTAACCGCTAAATAAATGCCGTGGACGTTCGGTCGACGTTGATGAGTAGCGGAGATTCGGTAGCAGCGGATAATTCTCTTGGCTGAATCGAGTTAAGGGAGAACTAACCTCTCGTTATGTCGAAAGGATAACGTGACTGGTTTTCCATTCCCGTTTTCTTTTATTTTCATGCCTGTTTGATAAGTTGGAAAGAGCGAGAATCAAGAGCTTCATGCTAACGCGATGACTGTGAAACATTTATGATGCTATAAAAGCATAGTTTCCAATAAATTAATTAATCTTCGCTGTAGGAAAGAGAGAGAGAGAGAGAGAGAGAGAGAGAGGAATTTGATGTTATAAAAGTATAATTTGAAATGAATTTAATTGATTTCTGCTGTAGAGAAAATGTCGAAGCGTGTAACAATGTTTTTAACTGCTCTTTCAATAATTTTGGAATTTTCATTCAATTATTCTCGTTATTTGTAATTGAGAATCTTGTAACAAAACATTCTTATCGCATTGTTAAAATTTTCGATCTTTTAGATAACGGATAACGCATTTTAATAGTCAAAACCTAGACTTATACCATGTACTGATATAATGAAAAATTATTTAAGTTCTGATTTACTGTCGAATGAAAATTAAGTGGTTTTAAAAACAAAACCCTCGTGATTCCATCACTTTGTGATTTAATTAAATACAATTCTTCTGTGATGTAAAAAGATTCATACACATTCGTAGCAATCGTTTAGAACGACGAAGATTTCGTTAAAAAATACTAAAGTGTATAGAACAAAAATTAAAAGTATTAGATTATTCATTCTCTTTGCTGTGAAAGGGCAAACATGGACAAGAATCCTTTTTATTATGAGACTTCGATTAATGAGAATTACATTCATCATATTTCGAGAAAATATTTCCTTATTAAATTGTTTGTAAAATTTATTGAGTTTCAAAATTGCATTATCAGGATCTATTCACAAGTTATTAACAAACACTTAATCATACAACGCTTTAACAGTTTGGCCAATCAGAGACCTGTTTTCGTTTGCCACCAGTAATTATATATAATTAAAAAGGAAATCGATTTTCCTTCCAAGCCAGTGAGTTTAGCAAGATTCCTGCCAGAGTAACTGAGACTTACTTTTAACGCTCGAGGTCGTACATCATTATCTTCATAAATCGATTGGAGTGTTAAGACCGCGCCTACGTATCTGCTCTTTATCATCGTAAATCAACGTTTTCAGGTACAGCACAGAGAAAACGAAAAAGAAAAAGCATGAGCATCATGAACTCCGTGCACCATCCTCTTCATGTACTTTTGTATCCATCGTAAGCTATCATAAAGAAAAGACAAGGAACTCCTCTAGTTACGATTGCAGCGAACAGACAAAATAAAAAATATTTCGAAATAAAAAGATAACTCGCATAAAAATAATAAAGAGAGAAATTTATTTGCAAAAATTACAATTTAATTGCACGAACTCGCGCTGGGTAGTTGCGACTGGGAAAATTTCGCAATTTGTCGGGAAAAAAAAGAAGGGAGAAAAGGTGGCGACGAACGTGACCACGAGGACAAAATTGTTCATTTTCCGCGAAGGAGCTCGAAAGTCGTCCATTTTCACGGGACCAAGATTACGAGGTTAAGTCACGACACCGGCGTAAAAGTTTCCGTTTCCGGATTGTCGTTTCCGGTTATGCGTCGTCCACTCAGCTCGTCCTCGTGAAATAATTTCCAGATAGTCAAGGATGTAAAGTCTGATAGGCTTATTAGAGCGACAGATAAAAGAGGCTCGTATACTTCAAAACGTGTACCTTGCTCTTTACGGGGACGACCGTTGCTCCTTTATTACAGTAATACTGGGCGTACGTGCATTTCGTACGTTTGTACAATGAGTCGGTGATGCGTGCAGATTGCGTTAAACACGACGCGTTTACGCTTTACGATCTTTTGCCTCACTTAACACCATGATTACCAACGACAAAAGGATGAAACTTGCGAAGAAAACATTAAAGGAATTAAATTATGAAAACACTATAATGAAATGAAAGAAGCATAGTTTCACTCGTATATTTCGTATATCGTAAAAAATTTATCTTCTTAAATTCATAATTAATTTATAATCGAGGAATTTTTTGGAAAAGGACAATTCGTAATATACGAGCCGTGCAGTAAGAATTTTTCCTTTACCAGTCATCGCTAAATACATAATAATATCCGTTTATATAATTTCCACATTTTACTGCGATGTAACATCACAGATAATATTTTTTGATAGATTTTCACGTGAAAAACAATTTTTGCGCCGAATTAAACTTTCCGAATTACCCTCAAACGGGATTATCGCGAGCCATACGAAAGGGGGAGGGCGATAATTAAAATTTCCACAATGAAACCAGTATCATTCCATTCCCGATTCCACCGGCAGAAAAAAATGTTTTAATTCAATATTCGGATGGTTCTCGGATTATCCTCGAGTCGAAAAAAAGCAAGAAATACGATGAAATCAAATTGTGATGAAAAGGAGTCCGCAAACGAGCGGAAACCGCCGAATTTTTTCGCTACATTAATAGGAACCATCACCACCGTACGTTTCACAACTATTTAAACGTTCGCTTGAAAATAAAGCGTGCGCCCGCGTGCCATCATTTTCATTAGAATAATCGTTAAAAGCTGGTCGAGTCGAAAGTTTCCAGATTGGTTGAAGCCAGGGGAATGGAACCACCTAACCCCGAACTTTCGTGGGTCGCCACTTATCGAGATTTCTTCCGGATTTCCGACGAGAGATCGGCGCTCTCTCATCGTCGCGGTACATCGCGCCATCAATTTTCCGAAAGTTTCTCTCAACGATGGAAAAAGTCGGTGAAATCTCGCCCCAAAAAAAAAACTGTTCGCTTTTGACGCGCTCACATCGTTTCTTCGCGTCATTTCTCCAACGCTGCCGTTTTTTGCATCGAGAAAACTACTCGACACGACGCGCCATCGAAGAAATATTCTCCATCTAATTTTTCCTTGGTCGCTGACTGATAATTAATTGCAGTTTGAAACGTGGCGATGCGACGAAGAAACTTGCTGTTTTCCGGGTTAGAAGAATAGCGTGGTAGAAGTGGAATTTTGAATTATTTAATTATTCATGGTATCGGTTAGTGTTTTAACAATTGTTATAAGGGGAATGAGAAATAATTTGTAAATAGAATTTAGTTTTTGTAATAAAAAAATATTATAGACAGGTATTATATTAGCTCTTTACTTTCCAGAGATCTGTACAATTCTGGCATGCTTTCAAGCGTGATGTTTCGTACAGCGAATCTTTTTGAAATCGAAAGATTTGTTTTGACAATGATGTTACAAGTGTTTCTGTATTTATTTATATTGTAGATCTTCTTTCTTTTTCCATTTCTTATCAATGAGAATAAGCAAAACACAATTTCCACGTTGTTAATGTAGGTGGCGGCATCGATGGATCGTATTTTTCTTGTCTTCGATGTTATTAGTAATTATTTTAATAAATTTAAAATACATTGAATGAAAGTGTACAAAATACATGTAAGTATATATAGAATAAATTTATATATAATATTAATTGCATTTTTATATTTATTTGATTATTTATTTATTTTCTTCTTAACTCGTACATCTTCGTTCAATGTATTTTTAACTTAGATCTACTAAGAACTCGTAAACTCATTGACTAAAATAAATCCAGAATTCTCAAATAAATACTATCGCTCGCTTTAAAATTGGAATATAGAATTACTTTCAGTACTCTGCATAATCGATATTATGTAACATTCGTTTAGCGTTTTCATGCACGAAGGCTCAAAATAAATGAAATAAATTAGATCATTTTTTCAGCCTCTCGATGACCATTAAATCAGAGTGTCCGCCAGACTTGCCTTTTTATCGTGCGTTTCATCCCCTTTAATTGCACCTGCCCACTCGTCGTTTGCATTTTATTACGCGATTTCCACTTTAATTGGTTCCTTACCTTTCCCTTGGCCAGCCGCGTAAAAGTAAATCCGTGTGATGCATTGGGACACTCGACGATGTTTCCACATCGTTCCATTATGGGATTTATGATCGTTCACGAAGGTGAATAGCCGTGAACTGCGCGTTAATCTGCTGCTCGATTTCTGTCATTTATCGAACTCTGTGCATCATTACAAACGATATCTTTTCTTGGTATAATCTGAACGTATCCATGAATTTTCTGTATTATTAAAAATAATCAATTTTGAGAGAGATTAAATTAGTTAAATGATAGACTCTCATACTTACAGTGCTATAACGAAAATATATTCTAACGTTCAAAATATAAAAGATATTCAAGAATATAGTCCTCCTAAGGATAGACGATAAATTTACGAAATTTTGTAAGAAAAATCTAATATTGTAATATACAAGAAAAAATTGCTTCCCATTAAAATCATCATCGTATAATATTATACTACTACCATACACATTCCTATAAAGATATACGCAGTCAAACTCTCTTTTCGTTTCTAATTGCAACACAAAATTCAAAGTACAGCTCAAATTCTCCATTCTTCCCATCTACGTATCACGTGTCACAAGCCACTGAACAAACACACAAGACGCTCGCGATCAAAGCAACCGCTTCAAACGAATCCCACATCTCGGCAAACAATCCTCAAGAACATTCCATCCTCGATCCTCTTATCAATTTCAGCCTTATGAATCATCCCCACTTAGCCGACGATGAACAGTGAATGAGAAACTTGGAAGCACGACGAGCTTCTGCTCGAATAACGAGTCGTAATTCAGCGCAGCTGATGGAAGAAAATATCCGAAATTAGATCCCCGGGTCGAGAGCGCAGGGTGCATGCAGGTGAACAAGAAATCAACGCGTTGCAGGCTACGGGATAGAAGCCCAGCAACTGGAACGGAGCTTGAATCATTAAATTACCTTGCTCCACCTAAGTCGAAGGGTCGTTAGAAAACAGCTGGAAGGGAGCTTCAACTCCTACCTTATTTTTCAGGAAACGGTTTTATACACCTGTCTCTTTCCTCGCGCTATTTCCTTCACCGCGGGCGTGCATAGACTCCGTGTACCCGCGCAGAAAAGCCAAAGGCGAGCAACCAGCAGCGATCCAGAAAGCTCGATCATACAACGTTGC
The DNA here is from genome assembly GCF_041682495.2 of Bombus fervidus. NCBI lineage: Eukaryota > Metazoa > Arthropoda > Insecta > Hymenoptera > Apidae > Bombus > Bombus fervidus. The sequence goes on from NC_091527.1 coordinate 1,248,933, forward strand.
ATAGAACAGGTTTCGCGGCCGGAACACGAGTCAGGAAGCAAAACGTTTCTCTGTGTCGAAAACACGACGATTTCACTGGGGCTTTCGCGAAAAAGGCCACGCTCTTTTGGACGTACAGAGGGAATTTAGGTCTCCGTGTTAACCCAAACGGGGACTCCCTGTGACGTGTTTTTGAACAAAGTGCCGTTACACGGCCAAAGATTGAGAGAGCGATGATATTTCTCCCGCCACTCTGCTGATTTCCGTGCGAGAACCTGCATTTCCGTTTGTTCCTGATACCGTTCCACCTAAGCTTCGATAGAGCGTTTTAAGTGAATTTGATCCGCAACGAAAATTGCTTATTCTATCCATTAACTCGTGTCGTTTTTTAACTGAAAAATTGCACATGCTCTGAATCAGAGATTGGTAGAGACGAATCGATTTCAGTTGGATAGATCTATTTTTTACGATCCATACTTTACCGAATGGTAAAAAGTACACATTTGTATCAGGGAATGCTTACGACAGATTAAAAGATACTCGATTGAAAGATGTTATTTACATTACAGTAAAAATATTTATTCAGAGAGAAAAAGATTAAAATCTCTTTTACTTGAATATTCTAACATCGGCTATTATTTAAAACACGAAACGTGTTAATCCCCATACTTTGGTATCTTCACTTTTTTAACGTAAGATTTATTTATTTATTCCACAAAAATTAAAAAGAAGCAATTGGATAGAAACGTCTTTTCCTGGATTCTTCCCTACTTTTCTCTTTTTTCCTCTTTTTTTATATAACAATTTAAAGTACCAGCTGATAAATCACGTGGAAATACACGAAAACGTCACGTGCAGATCTCACGAACTAGCAGCGTAATGGGAGCGATATTCTCTCGGGTTATTCAGGACACAGAAACCAGTTCGTGATCGGACATGTCCATACGGCCGACACGGCGTTGAAAATCCCAGCCTCGTGCGTTCGACTTCGATAGCGAATAATCAAACGGCAGTTGTTCCATGCAATAAATTCGTTTCTCGAGTTACCTTTTACTCAAAAATCTATTAATTTCGATCGATGGGCCTCGATCTTTCTTCTGGGAAAAATTTTCAAGTTCTTTCCTGCGCAATAATCGAGTGATCGAATAATTTTTTCGTTGCAGGACTTTATGATTTAATGTTTCTCATAGCGTTCTTCGGTGTTTGTATGTCTACGAACGAGTGTTTAAATTTCGAAGATACGAAAAGGTTCGTATTATTTCCTTCCTTTGAGATCCTTTAAAAGGAGAATTTCAATGATAAGACTTTGCAATGAGATAGTAAAAATATTTTGTGGAACGAGAGCAATGTTTGTGGACAAATAAAGATAATTTTGCTATTATTTTTTAATTTTATGATAACTGAAGATTAGTCAGGATCTACGAAGATCAGGCCAAACAGTTTAACAAATTGGCGAGAGCTATCATTTTCATTAATAATATAAATATTAATGATTTCTAAATACTTAACTTCGAAGTCAAGATCTCAAGTCAAAGTTGCAACACCGTTTATCCAGCCAATAACATAACAAAAATGTTTAAGAAGCACAAAAAGGATATGGCGAAAGAAGAACGTGCAAGATTATAGAATCGTTCGATATTCCGTAACGTGATGTATGAAATTAAACGAAAGAGAAGCGGTGGAAATAGGATCACTGACGCAGGCAATGTGCGAAAGATGGAAAAGAGTAGGGCAAGGACAGGAGAGCAGGATTAATTTTCCCTCGCCTAAGTTCACGAGTCGCTATAAAGAAGAAGGAAGGCGTTCGCGTGCTCCGAAAAACCGACCTCGGTTCCGGCAGACTAGGCTAGCAGAGAATTAAGCACTTGCAGCCACGCAGTTTTCCCTTAAAATGGCATTAACGCCCGAATCCTTCCTTAACGATCGTCCATTACACCTTGGGGAATCGCCGAAGAAACCGGCGGCCGACTTCCGGCTGGCTGCCTTTTCGACTGTCACGTATTGCGATTTTACGTTTTATTCTTACTGCGTTCCAATTCGTCGCAGTTCGCTGGGATTTTCCACCTAAGGTATAATACTGTTGAAATCTCCTGAATCTCGTAACTTTAATACCGAACATTTTGTAGTTATGTATATCGTAAAAATTTCGAAATATGTGAAGGTTACTTATTAATGTTCATACGTGTCTTTTATTCTGTATAATAATGGTTTTCTCGTTTATTTAAGTAATTTTATTTTGTCAAAGGATTGCAGATTCTCTTGTATATCTAGGTAGTTTTATTTCGTCGAAGGATTGCAAATTTTTAATACATTTTTACAGGAAGAAAATTATATATGCCTTTCTATGTATTCTTCTCATAGGTAAAAGAAGTCTTTAGCATATACGTTGCTATAAAATGGTGAATTTAATATTAAAATTGTGAAATTGAGATCTTAACTTGCGAAGGTTTTAATTCTTATTAATCATATACTTGTTTATTTATATCATTTTTTAAACTGTGGAGGTGATAGTAAATTTTCCAAATATTTATATTTGTGTTAGAACGTCGAATAACGTTTTCATTCCATTCGACTTAATTTTATTAGAACCTTTCTCTTCAGGACTTCATAATGGCAAACGAAATAGCATAGTCGAAGCTTAAAATGCAACTTCGACGAATTTATTCGAAGCCAGACAATAATAAACAACGTTATACTTTACAATGATGACAGCTCCCGGGGATAAATTCTGGCTGTGAACGCGTTTTATATGGAAACCGCCCCGCTACTTTAATATCCGTTTCATAACGGAAATCAAAAATAAACGTTTAACCGAGTTCTCTCGAGAACAAGCGTTACAGAAAGTTTCCTGGATAAATGGCCAGACAACTTTTTACCAAGCATATTGCACCGGTTTTATGCGCGGAAATTAGTATTAAACGCTCCAAAAATCCTGATTCAACCGACCACTTCAACTTTTTCGAATTGAATTAACGACGAAGCTGCGTCAAAGTTCAAGGTTGTTCGTCTTTTCCCGTAAACGCGATTTGAAAATAATTTCTGGAACGTTTAAATGTACACTACAATTCACAAATATTCAGAATGCAGGACACTTTGGTCGATTTGTAATAACAATATTCGAATGTAGCAAAATGTTCAAATTAGTGATGAATTAATAATTGGAAGCGGCACTTACTACCTTCTTATTGGATTTAGCAAATTGTGCGTAAAAATTGTCTATTAAATAACTATTTATCTTGACGCTGAAAGTCTTCCTTAATATTTTTATTATATTTATAGGAATCGTTTTAACCTTTTCTATAATTCAAAAATTAAAGGATCTAAAGAAAAAGAATTTATTTAAGATTATGAAGAATTATTTTTCAAAAATTAAATTAATCGCATCATAATATTCCATTACAGGTACGTATAACAATTCCGTAAAATCAAATCATTGCAGTGCATATTGACTTTGGAAAATTAAATCAGTCACGTTATAGTATTCCGTTATATATTACGTAACTACAATGATTACAAATAACGAAGTCATTGTTGCTCGATTTGTCGGAGATTTTATAATTAAAATATAGCGTACCTTGATTCAATACCATTTATTCACAAAACGCTTAACCAAAGTCAGTTAATCCGAGACACTCGGTTCTCTAGCGATAATTTCGGGTATATTTCGTATCGATTTCAATATCAATCCACGATACTCTCGTAAACGCGCTCATATTCGTGTTATAACTTTGACAGTACGATGAATTAAATTAGACGTGAATATTCCGTGAAAATTTAGCCAGTTCCCCTGGCGCATACCGAAAATGGACGAATATAACACGGAATCGCGGGAACATCTTGTCACCATCCCCGCAATGCACACGAGAATGATTTCGTATTTTTCACGTTTTTTTCCATCGAACGTGACGCGACGTAGCAAACAGCCGGGGTAACTCGAGTGTCGTTGCATTTAGGAATGGAATATCTCCTCGCGTCCCCCATACCTTCCATTCAGCCGTCAAATTTCGAAACACTCTCCAAATAAAACCGTCCTACCGGTCATAAACCTTTTTTTTTTTCACGTTTTCAATGACACTGTTCATCGAGCTGTGCGCGCGTTACACGCGATTATCGATTTCATTTCTTGTTTCATCCCTGGTAGCGTGTAATTTCGCGTTTCCACGAATATATGCGTGATATTGGCTTTTTGTTTTTAGTTCTTTGTTGCTGGTTTCCCTGAGAAGTATCAGCGAACGACGATGAAATGATCCCAATGGATACGTGGGTAGAGAGAAAATGCAATTGTGATTTTAGATATAAAAGAAGATACGAATGATACCGCTTTTTTATTTTTTATTTTCACTTTTCATTCTTCATTTGGCTCGTCTTTTTTTTCATAAGGATCGGTGTAGGATGATAGGATAACTCGAATTAGTGCGTGAATAAAAGAAAAGCTTAATTCTGATTTTAGATATAAGAAAAAACATTAATCGAAATAGTAAACGTTAGTTCTTGTATAGTTTTGTATAGTATAGAGAGATTCGGATATTATGAATTTCCAGTTAAATATTATACCTGACGAAATTGTTGAATAATTTATTATCCATGACAGAGTGAAAGTACGTACTATTTATTTGTTATGGATTAACTTGCAATAAGCTGGTTTATAATTTATAAAGTCCTCATTGATAAACTTATCGTTATGTAGAGAATTTAATAACGCCATTAACTCGTAATCTGTGACTAGTAAAATTTCATTAATAATAGCTGTTAGTTCAATTGTGGAAGAGAACTCTAACAATTGTAAATGACGATAAAGTTAGTTACCACGCAACGATTGTGATCAGTGATGTTAACCCTCAATTAGTATCCTCGGGTTAAGGGTCTCCCATAACAACTTAAATTAAGTTACTCGATTATAAAATACTTTTTCATAAAATACATTTTCATTTGTGTTCTGTTTTTATGTTTTTTTGTTTGCGTAATAAGGGCCATCAATGGTATTTACCTTATAAAATATAGGGCATATATTAAATTAAAATATCTCGAAACCTAAATAAGCTAACCTAAGTTGAATCCAAACTGTTACAAATATATGAACCAACGCTAGAGATTGAGACTGAAATGTTTCGATTTTATTTCAGAATACACAGATAATAATTAGCGATATAATTTGAAATAAAGAGATTTTTTGATTACCAGAACAACCTACGTATTTACAACATATTTTGGTTTAAATTGCGATTTTCAACAAAATATGATTTTCTGACTATCTCCCAGTATACTGATGCACATACCGCAATTCGCAAAATTTGATAAACGCTATTTTAATGAATATATTATGCGTGTTATACCACAACTTTCGAGATTCTGCTAGTTTCATACTGAATTTATTATTATGGCAATAACAATGCGTTAATATTTATTAGAGCTATCTTGAGTTATAATCATTCATTTAACATCCATTTAGCAGTCCAAGTTATGCATTAACTTTTCAGTTGCACATGTCTGACATTGCCAAGTTTCTCATTTGAATAAGTTTGAATAGTTTAATATGCGATCGATATTATAGGCGTAGCATATTAAAAGGTATATAATTTAGTGAGACCTCTATCGTGGAAATATATTCAGAGCTAGATTGACTAAATTAACACCTTAGATTTTATTATTATAAATTATGTTGCACAATTGAAAGTGTATCTTACGTAGAGTCCTATTTCTTTCATTAACATCATACTATTGTTCCATTTATTTTAAGCCAATTATGCAATCTTCTGAAAATTTAAGATAATTCAGAATTATTCCCGAAAATTTCTACTTCATTATTTAATAGACTAGTTCTTAAACTAATTATTACTGAAAGTTCTTTTAATAATAGATCAAAAATTCATTTAATTATATATATAATTTTACATATATAATTTTGGAATCATCTCGTCATCATCAATCGATAATCATGGATTTGATTACATCTAATATGCTATGAGAACTTCACAAACCAAGTAACATTTCCACAACATGCGCCGACAACGAGGACACACTGACTACAAAGGCTACAACGATCATTTACGGTTGAGAACGTTAGTTGACAGTCGCTGGCTTTCAAACGTTGATGAAAACTCACAACTGAATTCGAAATAACTCGACAACTCGTAAGTTCGAGACCCCAATCAGGTCGTACACTTCGTCAATCTCAATCGACGCGAACTCGCATCGAACTTCGCGCCAACTTCCGCCGTTCATCTGTCCATCCGCCTTTGAACGCTCTAATTTTGGAAAACAGCGAACGGCTGTCGATACACGTTCCTGCATCGGTTTCGTATCGCACTTGTCACGTGCAACATGTTGGAAACAACAAAAGACAAACGCGGTCAAACAAAATCGTTTCGTGATTGTTTTTCCGATAAAATGATTATGCACTTTATTTTTGCTGTTTCTCTATCTTTTTGGATGAATCTCGGTGGATGAATAAAGCGAGAAGAATTGATAAAATGGTTGGTAATTTGATGGAATCACGAGCATGGTTTTTGATGGAATGCCTGTGTAATGCCGACGTTGGTGTCAGTGTACATGATGACCTAACACTCGACGACGGTGTCGATTTGGTAATGGGTGTCTAATCGCAAGACTGAATGCTCGTGAATCCATCGTAAACTACGTGTCGAAATTCAATTGTGTTGGAAAGAAATGAATTCTTAAAGTATAAGTGTATAATTGTTAGATATAAAAATCGTGTAAGTTAGCTATATATCATCGGTTTGCTAGAAGAATGTTTCTGAAAGTATAAAAAGTTTGTTGTAAAAGATTGTTGATAGTTCGATCATTTAGTGACAAAATAATTTTTTACTTTTTCACAATTTAGGTAATAGACATTGACTCTTCACTGTATATATTTATTGTTTTCTATTAATGAGAGTGTTACGTCGCGTGAGATGGTGCGTGCGACGTCTCTCATGGTCTGGCCGCCAAGGCCTACACATTGTTACACTGACCCGCAATAAACCTAAGGAACCACCATAAACCGAATCTTTTTAGCATAATCTTTATTCATATAAGTATTTTCGGTTTATGGATGGTCCTTAAAACAATCCTTATGTTTATTGCACGCTCTTACAAATTACGGAGAAAGCGGATGTTTGTCTAGCGAAATAGCAGGTTTTTTTCATGAACAAGGACACCCATGAGCCACATTTGCAGGAGACTTTCTCCTCATACTTTTATTTATTAACGTTGGCTATAACCAATGGTTACCCTCACTTTTCTACCGAAAAGTGTGAACAACGAATCCGCGTTCTTAGTTCAAAAATGCACACCCACACCGAGCTTTCCTCCTTAATAGTACGAGACTTAAGAGTACTGTTTTTCCAATCTTCGTGTAGTCAAGTCAACGGTCTTATCCTTAGAGCGGTCATCTACTGTTCTTTCCATCTCAGCGCGGTCATCTACTATTGCTACATATTTAGATCAGTCAAATCTATTGTTCTTTCAATCTCGACGTAGTCATCTACTGTTGCTGCAAACTTAGGCCTCACTACGGTCTACGCGACATTAACTTAATCTACTTTTTGTTTATACGACGCAACTAGCAAGTATACAATTATCAAATATATCTTACGACACGGCGCAATAATAAGTGTAATAAATTGTTGAAAATATAAATCTTATAAAACTGTTGATTACAGTTTTATTGCACAACAAACACCCCTATTATCCCACAAGAAATAAGGGAATCGACCTGTTCATGGTGTCGATTGTTATAATCGTAACGGGAATTTACGACTCCCGTTGACGCGCCTCCCCGAGACTGGACGAAAAAACAGAGGGTTGCACAGTTTTTTAATTTTGACATTCTTCTTGTTAAACAGTACGATGTTATTAAGTAAAATAATGACTTCTAAGAAAATAGTTCACGTTTGGGATAAGATTTGCATATCTTTCAAAATTGAGGATTGTCTAAATTTGTCACTCGAATTGATTACAAACCTCTGTACTTATTTCAAAAATATTTTCTTATCTCTGCTTACTTTATCGTAACATTAGCTAGATATTAGATCAACGAAATTAATTGATATTTTGTTCATCGATGTCCCAAATATCGAATATTAATCAGCAAAAATGGAATGACACAACGGGGCAGCTTTATAGATTAAATTAGAGGCTAATTTGCATCAAGTTACATCAAGTCGCATTAATCTGCAATCCCAATAAATTACAATTTAATTTATGGGTTATAATAGCATGAACTAAAAGTTAAAATTGAAACATCCAATTATTTTCAAGTTGTTCTACATACAAGAAGCTAAAAATGAAACATGGTTGGTTCACAGATGGCCACAAGTTTGTTAAATATTTATATACGTTATATTTCTCGCATCTCCTACCGTATATGCTCGGCATTTAATTTAGCCGATTATTCTAATCGTTGATTTTTATAGATTCGAGCATTATAATATTTTATAGTGTAAAATTTATAACATATAAATATCGATATATATCTTACAAACAATATATTGTACATCTATTTGCATTGTAAATTATTTTTATTATAAAATTGTTCTACCATTTTCATTAATAAACCGGAGAAAAATATGAGCATTAAAGGATTCATAACAGATAGTGTTAACGCATTTGTTTCTGAGGCTATCATAGCAAAAGAATGGAAATTCTTCCTTTCATTCTTCCTACCGAATTCTGAAGACATTTATTCATAACTTTAAATATTCCAAATGTTTAATTTCCAAATAATTGTTTCTTTGGTTCGATTAAACATTCAGGTGCTGCATACAGATCAAAACAACAGCATCCTATGTCCTTAATACATTTCATGGGTGATATGTACCCCCAACCCCTAATTCTAAATTATTCTAATTACTCGGTCGTATACAATTTAGGTAAACGTCACCACCGCGAAAAATCATTGATCAATGATTCAGACGGATCCATTAACGAATTAAACGAAGTCAACTAATATCGGATTTGGCTCGGTTTGAATTATCCTCCAACCACCGTGTATATCCTGAACCCGTATTAACGCGTTCGGCCGCATTGTAACGCTGCATTATGCCATAGCAGTAACGATATACTAATTACTCCAATATAATTCCGGCGGCGCGGCTTACGCAATTATTAAACACCGTCCAAAATCAACTTGCCCCGGAGTTAAACAAGCGACTCAACCCACCACGTCATCCTCTGGCCACTTAATGAAATTATCTCACGAGGGCAGTTCGATAAACACTCCTTAAAAAATTTCTATGACCTACCGGTACATAATTATTACGTGGCACGATAATTTTGTGAACGAGCCACATTGTGCGTTTCGGCGTAACTTGGTCCAAACAGCCTTGTTCCCACGGTGCAATAATTACTCCACCCCGATCCGTGCCTAAAGCCCGCAGTAAAATAATATATCGCTGATAGCTTAATTAACGAATTCTATTTACCTGGTCAATCGATGGAGAAAAAGATTTATGGAAATTTATGATCTCCTGAATAAGTATTATTTGAAATTATCGAAACAAATTTGGGATTGTTTTATAATTGGGGTGTAATACTTGTTTCTATTAAATCTTTAATTGGTTTGGCAATTATTAAAATGATAGAAAGTGATCGATATGGTGTTTTTTTTTTTGAGATTTGTAATAAACGATAAATAATATGTTACTTCGAGATATGCAATAAATGATAAATGATGTGTCACAATTAAAGTACTTTTTTTGAAAATGATACAAATTCAATATTGTATATGGGTCGTACAACTGGGTGTCATAGAAGTGTTAGTGTATTTTACTGTAGATTTTAGGATTTTGTGCAAGAAAAACCTGAAGTCGTAAAAGCAAATTCATGACATTTTACTTCCTGTTGATAAAACTCCTGGTATATTTACGTGTCTCTTTTATCCATTTCAACGCTTCAATTACTGCAAGAATGGGTTTCATTAAATTTTTAAAATAACGTAATTACGATTGTTAATCATGATTCTAAAAATTTTTTCCCCCTTTTCCATATCTCGTAAATAAACCGATTTCCAACTAATCCGATTATCGTCTAAATAATTGCAACTATTTATCATGAAAAGATTTACAAATACACATAAACTTCCATTTACATGAAGTAAAGCTATTTACTGTAATTCTGCGATATTGAGTCACCTTAAAGAATAACAAAGAGGTGCAACTTAATTGTCCAACAGATAACAGCTCAACAACTTCATTCAATCCTTAAGATTCATAGAAGAATTGTTGAAGTACCAAGAAGAAACTTCTTGAGGAAGGTAGAATAGCCGAGAAAGTACAGTTTTAGTTCCCTTTTGGTTTCCTTTTTCCCTTCCTTTCTTTTTTCGTAACTTCAGTTCCATAGTCTGTCGATCGAAATCTGCCTTTGCGTTTTCCCGGCTAACAAGAGCAACTCGATAGAAAATACAGTTACTGGCAACGGCGGAAATCGTTGGATCTTCGATTTATCTTATCCAACGATCGTTGTGGACTAGTTCGCCGTTTCCTCCTTTTTTCCCCCTTCTCTTTTCGTTTCGTTTCGTTTCGTTTCAATTAAGTCCTAGCGTGATAGCCGTACAAGGCTAACGTACCAGCCAAGAAAAATACATTCGAGCAACGTAGAAACGAAACGAAACGAAGAGAAGAGACTGAAATCGATATAGTGCAAGCGTATTTTTAAGGCTTTGAACAAGTCTCGTTAAAATGTACGCGCTGACAATCTTCCGAAAGATTTCGACGAACGTTTCGCCCTTCCTTGAACGCGATTCCCGCGATAAGAATGCTTTAGTTTACTTCATTCCTTGCTTTATTTGAAAGCTCGAAAACGAAAGGATTTTGTTAAACGTCGCAATAGTATATCAGTCGATCTTCCCAAGAGAGAGTTTTGTCCAGCGCGAACGGAACACGGCTATATAACGCGTACGACCACACCTTTATGCGCTATAATGCGGATTGTCGAATGAAAATTGAATAAATCACAGCGACCGTTTTATTCGAGGGGTGATTTGCTGAAAATTTAATCGCGTTCGATGCGTTCTTTTGCCCAAAGGAATGTGAATTCCGTCATCCATATTGCGGAGAGTTGAAACGTCCATTCCAAATCTGTTGAAGATTGCGTCGAGTGTATTTCACGGAAATTTTTTGTGATTATAAATGATTAACGTGAAGTACTCGTCTTTTGATTTCGATCACAGAGATTTTATCTCATTTAGTAATACACGCTGATATATGATCTTGTGACTAAGTATTTCTACATTTAGCAGTTCTTAAGATTGTTATGAACTTTGGAAAAATTGTCATCGATCTATGATACTGTCTCGCGGATTATATTTTCTAAGAAGTTTTTACAACAGAATTATGTTACTGATTTAACTGTATTGGAATTCCAATCTGTGTTTCTCTTCGTTCTACGAAGTTTGACAATAATGTATCTATGTCATTATACCTACGGCAAAAGTACATCTTAGTATCTGTATAATTAGTATCTGTATATTAGTGGCTCTCGAGCACATTGTAGCCTATCATTTGTTTGCACGCCATTGTATTTATTATATCAGTTGCATATCATGCAAGTAGATAAATGTCCATTCATTTTGTATCATCTAGTATTGTTTTCGTAAGATTACAAAAATTCGATACTGTGGATATGAAATCTGTCGAACCTGATAGAGAAAAATACCCCATTAGAAAACAAGGACACGTGCAAAATACCACTTCTTTTGCCATCTGTATGTTAATTATTAAAACAATTACATCGATTACAATGTTCTTTTACTTTTACTAAAACGTCTACGCTTGTAAAATTCATACACGTCCACCGTCAATCTACCATACTCTACACTCTATACGAACGACTCGTATTTCTCTGTGTACAGTATAACGTTCTATCCATAACCCCAAGCTTCTGTATATAGCATTCCTGTAAACTATTTCGATGCCGATTGCGATACCCGGCGGGAACCTGTCGATCGCGTCTCAATTATTAGAAGATGCCGGCCGCGCGTGTAATGCGGCATTAACTATAAATATGCGCAGGTACGTGCCGATCTATAACAGACATCTAATTACGCTAATGCGGTAATGAGGCCGCACAGCTCAACCGATCACATTCCACGGTAATTCCATGCATCGTTTAGGCTTCGAAAACACGCGGGCCTGATATTACGGTATCCCAGAATTAAAGCTCTATCAGGATGCCCGGCCACGCGGCACGCGCCTAATAAGTACCCGCCTCAGTCTCTGCTTGTATTTCATTATTAACGGCATTATTGTTACGCGTTCCGAGCTACATTACTCACTCACATTACTCACGCCCAGCGTCCAACAACCACCGCGGAATCGCGCGAACACCCGCCAGGAACACCGTATCCAATGGCAGGAATGATTCCCTCGCTCGTCCAACAAATATTGCGAACTCTGATAAAATCGTCACGATTTCGGGATTAGGATATGTGTATAATAGAATAACGCGAGAGGCCAAGAAATTTGTTGCATGTTTGACGAAAAATTTATCAAATTTTGAAAATGTGGTTCTGAAAAATTTATCGTAAAAGTTCTACCATGGTACTCAGAATGTACTCTGCAAAATATTGAACATATGCAAACAAGGTACGTATACGAGAGGAGCCAGGAATTTATAATATTTGGAAAATTTGTATGTTATTAGTTATGTTTACGAATGAAGATTTACGAATACTTTATTAGTTAGGATATACAGTCGAACTTCAAGGGGAGAACTAAAATCTTCGAGTTATAGACGTTTCGATTTATCTAGTTTTTCGGGTAAAAGAGGCCTAATAAAGGGAAATTCGACATATAAAAGCTTTGTACGAAGGCACAGTTACAATACATTCACCTTCTCGGAAAGTGTTCAACTGACAGAACACGACTACCTTCCATGTATATGCACGTGGTCGTCGTGGTCGAAGGGCAATGTAGGGATAAGGCTTGTACGATCTTATATTATTTGGAACAATCCTAACAGTTGAAAGAAAGGAGATAATATCATAATAGCATAACTATAGCTACACTTCGAGTTGCAGAAACAGTGGCGATAGAAGTTCGACTTACAAAGATCTGGCTATTCTAAAGTAAAATAAATGCATCTGAACATGTGACGAATAATTCGAGTTACACTTTTATTTTGACTTCTAGAGCCTTATACAGATTTTCAAATTAGTGAGGTCATCGAGGTTCAACTGTAATTAATTATTACAGCTAATGCTTAGCAATTTAACCAAAGTTTCACCATTTATGAAACTTATATTCTTTATGGTATGTGTCGTATACAATTCTGTTTTATTAGGAATTTCATTACTGAAATCGATGACTGTCGTCCTCGTTCAACAAATATGGCGAGCTCTAATAAAATTGTCACGACTGTCTTCGGGATCAGGAGATGTAATAGAATGACGCTCCCGGCTAGGAAGCCTTGATCAAAGTAATATTTTTACGTGAGGCGATTCCTGCAGAAACTGACGCGAAACTTGATGTGGAAATATCAGTAGAAAAGGAAGGTGAATAGTTGATTTTGGAGAAATTTGTGCGGTAACGAAGTCTGATGAGAAAAGAGAATATATAGAGGCAGATAGAATTGTGAATTAAATTCGTCGTGACTTTAATTCATATAAATATTTAAGCAAATTGAACATTGTTTACGTTATATGTAAATTATTTCTCACGATGGTCTTTTCGAATTAATCATCGAATCGAATTAATCAGATTTTTATTTATCTCCAAACTGGAATTATTTTTTCGACCAATTTGGTAATAAAGAAAAAGAAGCATTTTTTAAACTATTTTCCTCAATTTTTCTGGTCACTTAAAGGGTTAATTCAGAGTTGGATTTTAACGATTCTCTCTGCACGGTATAATGAACAAATTGAGAAAAATCTCGAAACTCTGTCGTAAATATACATGTTCTCGAACCGAACCGAACAGCCGATCCAACTTGTATTATAACGTGGCTTGCAGAACTGCACTCCTTCCTCGTTGAAGTTCATGCATTTCAGCAAACTTTTATTTCCGGCGCGATAGAGATACCATGCCGCAGCGACTTCACTTGCAAAAACAACGTAATTCAAACAGCAATAAAGATTCCCGTTGCGTTTGGTGAACAAGTGTTGCCAGTCTATACAGGATGGCCCACACAGCTGGAGCTAATCATATGTTTTGTTTAGTCTAATTTAGAAAAAGATTATCAGTGAAAAAAGAACGACTAATCCAAATAAAATACTATATTCTTTTTAAATATAACCGCGAGCATTTCACGTTTATATAACTTTGTCACATGGAAACCTATATTTTTTTTCTACTTTTTTATGGCTGGCTCAAACTCTCTCAATACTTCGCACAAAAAATTTGTTATAGCGAAGTAATTGAAAAATCATTCGTTCGCAAAACATTTGAAACAAATATTTCCATCAAAGCAATCCAAACGTTTCTGTATTGAATCCCAAATTCATATTTCATACGCCAGTTTCTTCATTGTTTTCGTAAATGAATCGAGTTATTGGTCTATGGCTGTTGTTACTCGATAGATTTCTGTTCGTTCTCTTATGGTGCATTTACATTAAGCGGACGAATACTCGTTCGCGTCCCACTCTGTAAAAATTAAAATATGAAAGTAGAAACGCATGTCCGTTCATGCCTTCCCAACGAACGCGTGCGAACGTTTGCAGAGATTACACGCGTGCGAATGTTTGTGCAGATTACACGCTTATGTCGCGAAAACACGAATGGATACACGTTTCCACTTTCATTTTTTTAATCTTACTAGAGTGGGAATTGAACAAGCATTCGTTCGTCTGACGTAAACGCATCATTAAATTCCAAATAATCCTAGAACAGGAGCAAAGAAGAGATATTCTTTAGAATCTCAGCTAAGGTAACCATTACCAAACGCGATAAAAAATTCCTAACATAAAGATTACTAACATGCATACAAGTGCAAATTTTAAAATTTCATTTGTGCGCCGCTGTGGATTCAGCGAGGCCAATAGCGAGTCGACATTAGACGCGGTTTCGTGGCGAATAATTCCAACAGGAATTATTAAATGTAACGGTAACGCCATGATAATTCATCCCCGTCGACAACGACATAATTGCACGAGGCGACACGGCCGCGTTAAATATCGCGCGGCGAATCTCGCCTGGGCGATACTCGCGCGTATCACGGAGCGCTCGCTTTTTACGTCGAGCTCGTGTTACCAGCGCGCATAAATAGATTAAGCACCGCTAACGAAACGCCCCTGGGAAACAGGCCGTTACATAAACGGGGATGAAACGTCGTCCCGTTGTTACGACGATCTCCCTAAACGCTGCAAGAATATTTTTACGTTTCTATAATCTACGGTAACATGGGATGATAAGAATTTCTGAGCAATGTTCTAGGTCGAAGAATGTTAGTCTATTACCGACCAAGTAATGAAATAATGTCCGAAAGTTAAGTTTGTGACATATTACTATAACATTATAGAAAAGTGAATGAAACAATTTATGTACTTGTTTTTTCAAGATATATAATATGTATTGGAATAATAGATGCTTTAAATATACCGATGTAATATAACATAAAACGGTCTTTCAAAAATGGTTTCTGAAAATAATCGAACTTTATTTTATTAAAACTACATTTCTCCTGTAGCGATGCAACGATTCGCACGATCAACTAATGTGTTAAATAACTGTAGTACATCTTTTTATGGAATTCTTTTCGAACGCTCGTCTCAGTTTTGTGGATGTTTTAAATGTTGTCATAATGTTCACCCTTCGTTGTTATTTGAAACCGCGGAGAAAAAAGGTAATTGCGCTGTGCTAAATCTGGCTAATAAGCTGGACGGTGTAAAATTTTAATTTGGTTGTTTTCGAGAAAGACAATTACAGTCGCTGCATGATAAGCCAATGCATTATTACACAACAGAAGCACATTCTTCGACGCGTGTACGAACCCTATTCTGATGTTGATTGTTATAACTCTGTTCCTAACAACGTGACTGTCATAAAAATTTGATGTAATGATAATAAAGGATGTATTTCTATTATTCGATGTCGCCAGTGGTGTTTTTTTTATCTTAAGATAAAGATGTAAGATGTTCGGTCATTTTTGCGACAGACTGTGCTACAGATACAGAAGTGAACTACACAAATCAAAAATATAAAAAGATCACGTGATCTAAAAAACCCTATTTTATCATAGCGCTATAAATACTCAAATTTCATCGAGGATCGTAAAATCATACGACTTAGATGGAAGAAGAATTCGTGACCAAAAACATACTAAGCAAAATCTTGAGATTCTCATGCACAATCTTAGAAAACAAAATTCAATATCGTAAATGTTTGACAAAAAAATACAAATGAGAAAGAGAAATTTACATGGATCTTTTACTTTTTTATAAAGGAAGATTTATGAAAAACGTTTGTGTATCGAAGAGCGTGTTAGTGTTACAATATATTGGAGAAAAGGGTATGTGAATGGCAAAAGAAAGAAGATTTAGAGAGGAATTCGTGGATTAATTTTTCATTTTTCTCTAATACTATAGCGATATTAGACGACAAAAATGAATTTGTGGGGAATGTTTGGGGTTGAAGAATATGATGCTATAATACTTTTGTCAATGGGGTGCATTAACGTTGAAAGGGCGAGGATTTAAAGGGAAATTTGTATTGGGTGTCGACTGTTACCAGACATTACCGTCGCATGCTGTGAGGGCAACCACGATCGTAATTTATCATTGATTCCGAGAAGAAGATTCCTCGTGGTATTCGACTACGACCCCGTTGTATAAGATAGCGTTTAAGTTGTACCATTAAAAAGAATTCGTAAATATCGCATATTTTAAGTAATTAAATAATATTTCTAGGTATTTTATAACAGTGAGAAAGTTTATAACAAAATTCAGGATGTACTTGAAGAAATATTGAACGTACTCAACAGAACATTCGAGACTGATCACGAACATTCGCTTAGAAAACGTAAGTGTTGTTATTCATGTTTATGAATTTATACCTTATTGGTTAGATACAATATGATAATTGCTTTGAGAATTTAACAAAAATTTCACTATAATTTAGTGAACTTAGATTCTTTAATGACATAGATTAAACGCATTCTTGACAACCAAACAGAAAATTAAATACACAATTGAGTTTCATTATGGATATCATTTCTCAAAGCAAACTATTGGTTAGAATTTTCTTTCGATTACGCGATGTTATCTTACTAAATCATACAAAACGAAGGTTTCATTAATCGCCGCGCGTAACAATACAACGGGAACCATTTGCGAACAAAAAATGCCAACGAAATTACATGGATTTACTACCAAGTGGCGTGGACAGAGATCATTACGGCCTACGTAAAGATATCGTGATTACTGGTACGAGCTACCTCGAAGAAAAAAAGAATCCGAAACTTGGACTGCAAGTAATATTCCACCCTCTTTAATTAAAACGCCCTATCTAACATTTTTCCATCTTTCAAAATATGTATATTGAAATATTTGAAGGATCCTATGTTTTTTGAAGCGAAGTTATATTAGATTGGCTGCATATGTAATGTTGCTTCAAGTAAAATTCCAATCATATTTTTTCAAATACAATGCAATTTTTTCCAAATACAATGCAATTTCTTCGAAGTACATAAACTTATAATTAATTGAGGTAATTTTTACATATTTGTGCACTTTCGTTAAAGATCAAAATATCGAAATTGATTAAAATATTGAAATATTATTTTGTTATGTCTTTATTATATTTTATTTTCAGCTGAACCTGATATCTTTCTTTCATCCTTGCCTGCCTCTTACTACCGTAAAACATTATTTTCAGTTATAACAGTGACGTTAAAATAAAAGAAACCAACAAATATATACTTATTATATCTTTCTTCTATGATCTTTGACTGGTAGATAGGATATTTGAACTACTTAAAAAGAATGACAGTATATTTATATCGAAACGTAAAAGTGCAGTTAGCCGTATCGTTTCGATCGACGAGCTCCCAACAATGGCCGCACTCCTAACGGCGTCAAACCGTCGAACCTTCTTAACTTATCTCGTCAAAAGCGTCCAACTTTCCTGGGATCCAGCGTGTCATGGCCATAAATCAACAGAAAAAGACGTAACATCGCGAATTTCGTGACAGAAGTCGGCGACGATCTCACGGAGATTTCTACACTGCTGGGAAAACTGTAGAAACGCAAAATCCGAAGGCTCAACTTTCTGGTAAACAATCTCGTGGAAGCGAATCAGAGGGACTTGTGGTGGACGTGACAAACACGCCAAACGGTGGCAGTCGTGCAAAGACAGGAATTCCTGTTTCTTTCGCTCGATTTACTTTGTTCGATGTATTGGTTAACGTTGAATTGATCGTAGATTTCGAGGTGTAGGTATCAGAGCATTGGTTCACACTGGAACTAGTAGGTTAGTTGGAGTGACCAATGCAGAATTGTTTAAAGAAATGTTGTTGATTACAATTACGATATATTAGTTAGGATCTGTGGATGTAGGATATAGAAGCTAGGCTGTAGGATCTGAATAATTTTTCTTCTAAAATATTAGATGGCTCGGAAAATTCGATAGCTTGTTTATCATGGGCTTTTATGAAATGGAAAAATTTCAACGCTCCTGGTTGAATAATAAAGAAAAGAATTTAAAGAAAAACATGTAATAACTGTAGCGGTCCATGGCCGTAGAAAAAGTTTCAAGTTGAAACAGGAAATTCAAAACTAGGAGAGACCCATATTATTGTACCTTTGAACACTAACGTTGTTTTGGGTTACAAGGTCTAGATTGTTATTGCTGTTTCTTGTAATTTTCAGTTAGAGTTATATAAGAAGGTTAATTTTTTTGTAGTAACATCCGTTAATATAAATGCATGAACGTGCTCCCTATGATATTCTTCTTCATTCGCTTGGTATTGTAGCTTTGAGTGAGCGACGATCAACATCAACATACATTATCTCTGTACATATACTTGTTTCAATATATCTTGTTATTACAAACTCATCCACTCGTTTCTTTATCAAACAAGCCTACACGTTGTACACCTCACAACTTTTATTATCAGTAAAATAAATTTCTATTTTTCAGTGGAACAATATTGAACTACGTATATTTATGAAAAGCAAACAAGAAATTTTGAACCATAGCTAGAATGTTCGATATTATTCGTGGAATAATAACTCATTACTGCTTATTGGCTTCATAAAACTTATGCAAAATTTTCAATCCAAATCTCCAAATTATCATAAATTTTAACCATCTCTCCAATCTCGCTGACCATTTAGAAGATGTAATAGAAGATCGTTATCGTGAATTGAATTTGAATTCGATTTGGCTTGATTAAAGTTTAATTTGGTTTCAATTTCATCAGTTGTTAGTATAGATGTTTCACCGAATACCAAATATCTGGTAGAATAATATCAATTCGCTACAAAGATTTCTTTCTCGTCTCTGAATTCTACGTGAAACTTCAAAATCTTGGATCCAAATTACTATTATAAATTCCTATTATAAATAAACTATTAAATATCTTCATCGCCTCTCCAATTTCATTAACCAAACCATTTTAAAATTTAGAGGATGTAATAGCAAATGGTTGTCATAAATTCAATTCGATTCGATTAAACTTTAATTTGATATTGCTGATCGTTAGAATAGTTGTTTCACTTCGAATATCAAACAGCGCAACATTTTCTTTTGCCATTCTAAATTTTACGTTAAACCCTCAAATCCTCGTCCTAAATCCCCAACAAATTATCATAGATCTCAACCACCTCACCAATCTCGCTGACCAAACCACAACACACAGTAAACGCTCGAGGGTAGAAAGAAAAATAGCCTGCGAGATAGTCGGCGTTAAGGCAGAACGATTTCGCAGCCGGTCAAACCAGGTAGGACAAACGTCATTTTTCAAAGCAACCCCCGTAGTTTCCGCTGTAGCTAAGAACCTTTACCCACTTACCACCATTTTGTGCTAATTGATTTCAAGTGTAACGAATTGTTTGGAGCGCGTCGCAACTCACGGACTCGTGCCTTCCAGCCAGACAAATGGGTTACAGGGTGTCACCGCGGCGGCTCCGCGTCACGAGTGGTAAAACTCAGCCTCGTCGTGACAGAGGGTGCGAAAACGGTGAAGAATTCGCGACAATGCTGTTCGGGGAAGCGATCTTAATTCACCGCGAATTATTAATGCGCGCTAGGACTTGTATGTGGCTGCGATTATGCCGTGTGGAATAATTATTTCGCGGTGATGTATCGTCCGCTAATTCTTTTGTCGTTTAATTTCGGAGAGACGCGTATTCATCAACGTTGTTCGTGTAGTAACAATCGGCCTGGAACGTGGTATATTATTCCAATTGCATCGGAGGCAGCCGGGAATCTGTGTCTTGGGACATGGGGTAGTTTGCTTGGCAAGAGTAGAAATGGCTGGTTTTGTGGAAATTGTGAATTCGGTGAAGTAAGTAAAGCGAATACATTTTTTTTATTCTGGGGAGGTGAGCTTGGAATGGAAAGTTGTGTAATTGGAACATTTTGTGGAAAATAGATGGAAATTAGTTTATGAAGTTGGCTGTGTGTAATTACTATAAAGAATTAGACGATTCGCCTAGCGAACATAATTGATCTTTGATTTGTTAAATTATCGAATCATTCAAGGTAGTAAAACATTCTTTATTTTTGCAGGAAACATTCTAGCTACTAATTTCTCTAAGTACTGTGTGATCAGATGCAACGTTACTACATTCAATAAATCTCGAATTTCAATATAGGTTGCATCAGTATACTTCGATTAAGGTAATATGGTTTCCCGACACGTAACCAATCACACAAGTGCGCGCGCGCACACACACGCACACACACACAAAGACAAGTTGCAATAAAGAAGAAAGACACAACAAGGTTAGTGTGCAAGAAGCGTTACGCAATGTCGTCACTGTCGACCGCATCCATTTCTTGCTTGGCGATCAACCAGTCAATTAAAAAGGGAAACAAGAAGAAACGATCTTCGTCTGTTTTTCCTTGCCCTGTCTACCTTTTTTCCAATGATCGTTGACGCGATATCAAGATCGATGAGGCTGCGATAAAGCTGCTCAACTGGTTTCGTTTGGCACCGACTTCTTGTTTCATCGACATCCTATGGTGGTCAATCGAGTCACGTACGATTGGTGGATACTTCTCGAATCTGTCACGCTTTGTTTCGTGCCCAATCATCGTGAATAGAAAAACTGATATCAACCTTCTCTCGTCTATAGACTAAGTGTCACGCGAAGCGATATCGTGCATAGATCTACGGAAATGGAAATTGATCTACGAGATATTTCATTTAAAATATGACGAAATTAACGATTCTAAATATATATACATTACCAACAGCAAATTTTTTAACCTTTCTTTCGTAGGTAGATGTATTGAAAACTAATCTGTAATTAATCCGTAATTCTATCTATAAATTAGGTACCAGAAATGTATAATTCTGTGGTAATCTGGAAAACTAAATTAAGCTATTCGATGTAACTACGCTAGTTTTCAACATAAGCTCCAATACTGCATTGCGTTATTTTTTTGAATTATCTGAAAATATCGGAATATTTCTGTGGTGTCTATATTATCTACACATACGTATAATTAGCAAAATGCGTGTCGTACGGGTTTCTGATTCGCACTAAAAGGGCCAGCGATCATTTTAGCCGACTAACGACTTAGCAGAAATTTTTACATTCGCTGGGAAGCATAATCGTTCGTAAACTTTTTATTTCCAATGGAAGATACGAATTTTCCCGTGCTTTGTTCAAAATAATAACACCAAAAGTACAACAGAAATCCATCTAACTGGGATATCGGGAGAAAGAAACTTTGACGTCCCTGATATCGGACTTTCAAATTTCTCAAATTTTTTATTTACAGTTTCCGAATTTCGCAAGTTTTCTATCACAAGATATTCGACACGCGATTGCAAAATATCGACAATTCCACGAAGGCTCCATGCATTCTATTTTTAATGGCCGCACAGGAGACGCGGGTCGCGTAACCAGTACACTATCTGTCTTGAAAGAACGTGCGCGAGATCGTATTCATCGAGAGGTCGAAGTGCAACGGAAGTTAAGTCGCGGCTCAATTCCGCAACGTATCGGACTCACCGTGGAAGAAAACAAACGACACGTAAAGGCGTAGGAGTGTGTTCAAAGAGAAAAGTGGTTCGCTTTGGCCTTTGCTGCTTCGTCGACGGTTGTTTCCAAGCTTTCTACAAGTGCATTGTGTGTCGCGCGCATCCGGTGAAGACGATTTTCAAGTCGACCCGATCAAGTGCCGCCGGGGATTGGATAGCCAGTGACATTCAGGGAATTGCGATTTCTCTGGAAACTGCCGGCTTGGAAACGAGTTTTCAATGGAATCGAGCTGAAATCGCCGATGATGACATTTGTTTCGCTTTCTCGAATTTTATTCCTCGGAAGATTTGGGGCAGTTTAACTGCTAAAAGCGCATACGTTTACCATTAGCGATTATCATTATTTGGAAGAAATAATAGGGGAAAATCTGATCATCACGGATTTTGGATTTTAATAAGGTTTCGCGAGATGAAATATTTCGTTGAAAGTATCTCTGTTGAATGTTGATAAAGCTTCGTCTATATATTTTGTAGGACACGAAACACAA
Organism: Bombus fervidus; assembly: GCF_041682495.2. Lineage (NCBI taxonomy): Eukaryota > Metazoa > Arthropoda > Insecta > Hymenoptera > Apidae > Bombus > Bombus fervidus. The sequence continues at coordinate 1,271,543 of NC_091527.1, forward strand.
TCCTTGTCACACATATCATTGTGTAATTTGTACAATAAGTTATAGAAGTAGAATTCCAATTTCACAGGAGATATTTGTATTTTCAAAGAGCATCAATTAGGAGAGAATTGGAAATTGCTCTTGAGACTTTAATCTATCCTTCATTTTTCTAACTTCTCTTATCTTTAGTACCAAAATAACATATTAACAAAAAATCAATATTAAATCATAAACCAATGGATATGAGAAGTTTTAAAGACAAATGAGAATTGAAACATAGTTCGATAATAAGCTCGGAATATTTAATTCCAGAAATTAATGATATCGATTTCCTGACATATGAATCTCCTTTCATACTTCTACATTTTGCTCGAACAATGACTAGAAGTAATAAAACTTTAAACTCTGAAGATTATCATAAATCTTGAAAGCTATTAGTGACTCCGCATCAAAGGCTAATTAGCATTAAATGGTAATGCGACCTAAATTTTACGTTCGATAATTCTTTCTATCCAGAAATTCGCTTCATCCTTTCCAATCATCCATCCGTAAGGTCTATAGGATACCAACACTCTATATACCAGATCGTAGATTGTCTCAGCTTTCGATAAACCTGAAGATCGAGTATTCAGATATGTAAATAGAAATTCCTGTACGTAACGCAGAGATACGGCTCGATAACGTACAAACTATCATCGATTTATCGGGCCAAACAATCCCTTAGTTTGCTTGGATAATCAACGTCGTATCTTGGCTTGCAATTGCATTAGAAGATGGATATACAACTACTTATTCGACGGCACGTTACAACGTATAAAGAGGCCTTTAATTACATGGCATTCATACGTCGTTGTAGCGGTCTAAAGAGACGTCAGCAGCTTCGCAGTACAGAAAGCCGCGAAGTTAAACAGCGTTGGTCGCTACTTGAACGACGAATAACCATGCAGGAACTCGGCTACTACCGCTCGCGGTTTCAGAGTTAAGCTACAATTCTATGGACTTTGTTGGTTAGGGTAATCAATTACGACTGATGCAAGAGAAAGAAGAAAATTTTGATAAAAAAGGAAAGTAACTTTTATCGGTGCGCTTTGAATTTATCTAAAGGTAGCTGAGAAACTTTTTGAAAAGGGGATCATAAGGCAAAATGGCGAATTGAGCAAACTGCGCTTGAAATTTTAATACGACGTTTGGATTGAGAAGTGTAACGATTTTTAAAGATCTTTGTAAATGTATTTTCAAAATAAACATTTTGCAGTAATCCGATTAATCTGGCTAAAAAATATATGGAGCATTTATGTATTTAGACTTGTACATTTTTTCAGTCAACATTTGAAACAGATAGAACTTTCGGTGTCTGTAAGATAGAATATCTTTTATATAAGATTCTTTATATAACATAGAACTTTAAATATTTCGAGCTCTCTTTATCTACTTAAAATTATAAACAATTGAGAAGCAGCTTCAAGAAATTAGAAAAGCAGAAACTCCGAAAGATAGTAACGCTCCAATGAAAATTATTATTCGAATCATTTTACTATTCTGAATTCTCAAAAGTTCCAAGCTATCTTCTCCTCCGACCCGACTTGGCTCTCAAAACCACCTTTATTCCCACAACTTTTCCTACTATCCTAATTTTAATGATATTCGAATAAATCACCAGGTGATTCCGAATACTACAAAAGCAGACCACGCTTCGTAAGACGATAATACCAAGGTGTCGAAAACGTTGGCGCAATAACAAAGAGTTTCATCGTGTGGGTAACAAGTACATTTTCCCAAGGATCGATATGAACAAGAGGATCCTCCGGTATTCCCCCTCCTACCCACCTCCTCCTCTCTCTCTCTCTCTCTCTCTCTCTATCTATCTATCTATCTATCTATCTTTCTCTCCTTTCTTAACCGAAAGCCAGAATTTAGCTCGGCGCTTGGGAAATTTCATAAATTACCAGCGAAATGGAGAGAGGCCGGTTGATATATGTGGGCTAGCAGGATTTATTCCCGCGACGGACTTGACTTTCGTCGTAGCCGTTTCGCGTGCTAGCTGCGCGATGTCGTCGCATTTCTATGCAAACGCATGTATGAAGCTGGCGGTAAACAGTCAAATTATGAGCATGACGGGATTCGTGACAGTGGCATATTAGCTTGTCAAGAGTTCTTTTATGAGAAATGGAACGCGTAAAAATTCTTTTGTATTCGCCAACGATGGAAAACTACAGAAATTATATTGCACACGTTGATGACGTTGAATTGTGCCTATCGTAACGTTCTTGGAACGTTGTTGATGAAATTCGGAAATAATGTATATTTACGACACGACTGGAAGTTGATTCGATGAAATTACAATAGAAACGTCGATATTTCATTTAATGGGGAAAATGAAATGTAAAATTACAGAGATTATATCATAGATATTGCTAACAATCGATTGTACCATCGCAGGGTTCCTAAACCGTTGTTGGTGAAATTTGGAGAGAATTTGTGGTAGATACGATATGGTTAGAAATTAATGGAATTATGATACAATATTGGATACGTGATTTAATAAGGAAGATAAAGGTATTTGAAGCAATGTCTAGATATTTGATGAAACAATATGTTGAGTCGAATTCTTTAGTGTTCTTTAGATGGTAAGCTGAAAGTTCGAAAGACAAAAAAGGCGCGCGATTAAGTTTTATGCGCATTATACTACTTACTAGAGAAATGAGGAGCAACTTGAAATTTCTTTTTCACGTGGAAGACCTCATTTTTCAATAAAATGAATTTATGACAGTAGTAGATATCCTAAAGATTCCCGTGTGTAATTTCCAGAAAAATTCAAAGTACATAATATTTCAAAAACCACGAGAACCTACATTCACCTTCATACGATTTTAGAAGCATTACCGATGAAATTTCAAAGAAAATTCAGATAGTTGTTGAATTGTTGAATTTTACGTTGGTAAAATCACAGAAATGAAGTGACAGAAGCTGTGACTTAATCGATTGTAGAATTCCTGGAACGTCATCGATGAAATCCAAAGGAAAATTTGTGGTAGAAAGGCTTTTAATTGGAGGAACATCCACAAAGTCCATCTTCGAATCGTAGAGATTCTTCGGTGGGAATATTACCGGAAAACATCTCGTAACTTTGAAGCATCTCTATCAAGAATGGCACGTATTTTAACGACGGCATCTGCTTGTAAAACGTTGGTTGAATGATTACGATGTTGATACGACTCGGCGTTTATCGTGTCTAATTCCGTCTTCAGATTTCATACCTGCAACCACAGTTTACGTTTTCTCGTAACGACTCGTTCGTTTTCAGTTTCCGTAACGACATCATTGTTCCGTAAAAGATCCGTTTTAAGATCTAAAGATCCCCCGTAGGATTTATAAATATCGACACGATGAGAAATTCTATCGTCAATATGAAGCTATATCTTGTTTCAGTAAAAATATGTTCTCGAATCTAATAATAATTTGAAATTAAATTTCCAATTTCTTTGACGTGTTATTTAAGCGTGCTAAGAATATTTTTCTTCGTTCTAATTTAGAAATTTATGACGAAACGTGGAATTAAGTGAAGCTTAATAAAATTTCACATGAGGTACCAGTAGATGGATAAACTTCCTAGATAAACATATCATTCTGCAGGCTCATTAAATTATTCTAAAATAAATCTTGACTTTGATTATGAAATAATATAGAATATAATATCTTGTGGATAATCTTAAAAAATAATATTGAGGATAAATATACCATAAAGAGTTTCTAGCAAAGTTCCAAGCTACAAAATTTTTTCTTATTCACTTTAAAGAACTTTAAAAGAAATTATACTTGAGGTTCTATAATACGCTAAAAAGAAAGAGAAAAGAGAAAACTGATTAAAACTATCATTGCTTAATAAAATCACTCTCGTATTCATTTTCTCAGGCAAAATTTAGCTATTCCACATAGAAGATATATTAAACTTAAACTTTTCTTGTTCATGTAAATAATCCTTTCTTTCGCATCATTTAAAGGAACTTTAAAAAGTAATATCATTGGTTCGTTCGTGCTCTCGCGCGACACTTATCTCGTAACACCCAGTATATTGAATTCAAACTTTCCTGGCAACGGAAAAGTTTCGAGCGGCTCGTTGCTGGGAACAATTTGCTCCTAAACATGTTGTTCTTGAAACGGAGAACGCATTAGGCGATTTAACGGCGAGAATGGGCACAACGATAAGCATTATTCCGCCGATGCCTAATTGGTCGCAATTAGGTTTCGAAACTAATATTTCGCCAAAAATGTTGGTCAGAATGCCGGTCTTGAGGACTCCCCATTTTAAACTTTTACCAAAATAGAAAACTCGAATGAGAAGTTCTCTTCGTTCCTGGTAAGAACTAGTTTTGACATTAACAGCTGCGTGCCGCTGCTTTTTCGTCTGGAAAAAACTTCCCACGTCGAAACAGCGTGGAATTCCTAGGTATACAAATTTAAGTACGGACAACGTGTGCACGCAATTCCAAAAGTTTCCGGTTTATACGCGGCGGACATAAGGACATTAAATTAGAAATTGATAGTTGAAAGATGTTAAATTTTGACGCTGCGGATCGATCGTTTACATTGGCTACTTTGTTTCTAATTTTTTCTAATTTGAATTCTTTCTTACAGAAACTATGTAAATTTAATCCTTAACTACATGTAATAAAATATTTTATAGTTAGCAATTTCTGTGTCATAAAGGTATAGAAAAGTAATTTTAAAAAGTTCGTAATATCGTGCTGCAATTTTTACTTCTTTTATTTCTTGGCAGAATTCCTTATTAAAGAGTAGTTTGTTGATGAATGGTCTTATGTGTAGAATATGCGTATAAACACATAAATTAGAAACTTTTATCTTAGAATGTAGCTGAGGCAACAGCTATGATTAATATGAATTGCAACTATTACATTGGACTGTGCACATTCTGTTATAGCTGCTGCAATGAGTATGTATTATACAGATATACTATTTATTATATTAAAAAATAGAGATTAAATTTTATATCAAAATTCTATACACGTCTCTAAGAATAAAACGTTAGATTTAAGTTTTATTAGAAATCAAACAACCACTGTTTTCAATTTACTATGTTCTTAATTCAACTTTCAGTATAAATTCCATATCAGTTCCATACTCGTGCACTATTATCGTTTTATATAAAACATTATTTATAAACGTCCCATAAAATTTATATACGAATATAACGCACTCAAAAAATATTATTAAAAATTTTTATATAAGGCAAGGGAAAAACATTACAATTTGCTCTACTCTTTTCCAACTTTTTTCTTCCATGGAGGTTCCGGTGCTGCTCAATATCATTGATTGCCAGAGGCCAGAAATCGAGCGATCGGAGCGAAATTTTTATTTGCCACAGCTGATTCCATCCTTCCTAGCTACTTTCATTTCGCCTGTCGCCTTTTTCCTCATTTTTGTCGGACACGTATAACGCTTCCGATGGCTTCTAAATTGATTCGATTTTCTCGTAGCTGCGGCAACAATTATGTCAGCGCACGACATAACTGACAATCTATCCCGTGGAACAATTCCACGCTGGCTCTCGATGGGGAACGATTATTGGCTCGCAAGCTTGCGGAACAGGAAAATGAAACATCAACGAGCGTGAGGGGCGATCGAAGAAACGAGTTGGTTCCGTTGAAATATCATTTACCGATTCTTTACTGGTCCTTTCTATTGTCACGCAATATCGTAAAAACCACGAAATATCGAGCTTTTCTCGAGAAATACAAACGGTACATTTCATGCCTCGCGATTTGAACAATTATTATAGATTTGTATGAATATTCTGCGTTGTATAGAACTTTTCGACACTCCATTTGTATTGCGATGAGAAAAATGTGGATGTTTATGCATATATAGTCGTTTTAAAAGAGAAAATATATATATGTATATAGCAACATCTTCTATCTTTTGAAAGAAAATGGTCAACTATCATGATGATCATCATCTTTATAATTTATTGGATGTTGGTGAAATAGCGTTGTTTCTTTTAAGATATACCGTAAGTGTAAACGTTTGGTTTGGTAAATAATCAAGACACCAAGATGATTGCTGTCGAAGGACGAACAAAGTCTCACGTTATGCGTATCACAGTGCGCAAATATTTGCTTTACATATATGTACCGAGGCAAATATACGTGAAATGCAAATTTTTTTAGAACTTTTTCTATTCTAATGTAAGATATAAAAGGATATATAGATTCCAAAAATAAATACAGCTCATCTAAATAAAAAAATTTATCAAAGTCGTCGTTACCACCAAACATCCTGTCTAAAATAACTCTTCAAAACCAACAAAACTTTCCAACAGCTAAACACCCGTACTCATGAAAATGCCATACTTCCATAAGTTCATTTATCGCAAGATGACATAGATAATAACATATTCTAAGATAAATTGAAAATGCAGTATATATATTATCGCTGTTGTACTTTTTAATTTATGGAATCGATCAATGTGGTTTCTGAACGACTCATATTCTATATTGTTTACATTTTGTAATATCATATCATATGCAAAATACTAACAAATTATATATAACCTTTTACACTCAACGGCCTCATCGGTCAGACGTAGCAGCAACTCGAAGTGATTTTGCGCGTGTGGGACGAGAGTTTTGTAGGTAAAATAAAATGATTTTATACAAAAATTAACTTCAAAAACATTATATTTTAATAATCTATATATATCTACATCTTTAAACATATCATTTTTAAATATTTTTTCTGTATTCTTTTTTTACGGTAATTTAGAAAACATCTGTCAAGATGCATCCTTGGCTTGTCGGGACAAATATCGCAATTATAAGTTGTTTCGTGTCTTTCTCCTGCTTTATTTCGGTAAGAATACACCTTACAATCCCTTTTTGTTCCTGTTAAAATTACATGGAGATTTTCATTTGACCGAATTTCATTACAATTAGCAGTCGACGTCGAAGCTCGATCTGGCGGTTGTCGAATATCTCCTCTCAACTGGTCTACTAAAGTTTTTATAAATCGCAGGTGGTTAATTGGCCTTTCGTTTTTTCTTTTTTTTTTTTTACGGAATGTGTCTGGGTTATTTCGTGAATGCTATTGAGGTTTTTCCAAGTAATTCCAATGGTGGACCCCGTTGTCCTTTCATCTCCGACATATATATATTTCTCACAGGAGTAATATATATTTCTCAAAACAAAACCATAATCTACGACTAGTCTATGAATTGAGGGTTTAATTGTTCATCGCCTAATAGCAACCATTATTTCCGTTCGCCATTCATTTTATCTTCTGTCGCAATAAATGTAAATTTCGATCTAATTCAATCAAACCATCTTTCCCTGCCTTGTGCAAGCGTATGTGTGCGGATACGCGTCGTCAGGACGATTGTATTTTTCTCTGGTCGAGAAGAACGGGACGATAGGCAGGGTTGCAGTGTGGAATTGGAATTCGGCGTTTCCCCCCGAGCTTCCCCTTGGCTTCCGTTAAACACACTTCCGCGGCAGTTTACCTCGCGCTGTTGCAACCGGTCGTCACGCGCGTATAAGTAAGTGCGAGTACTTACAATATGCGCGTGTGTGCAATTCCACAGAACTTTCTGCCTGAAGATTTCCAAGGTTTCGAGTAAACTTTATTTTCCGAGTAGCTCCGCGGCAACTGAAATCAGGCTGGATTTAAAGACACCTATGTTTCCATCTCTTTTTATCACTTCGTAAGTTTTCTATGACATTCTCTGTCTATCTGTCTTCTCGAATACATCCCTTTTTAATCCTTCATCAACGTTTCTTTCTCGTTTGATCATTATTCGCGAAGGAATGCGATTTATAGATCACGGAAAATTGCATGAGTCCATTTTATAGAGAGTCCTATTAAAATGTGAGAAATCTCGAAATATTTTATTCTTGAATTTTTGAAGTTTCAATGTTTCGACTTTTCAGATCTTCCAAGCTTCGAAGTTCGAAACCTCTGAACTTTTAAAGTTTCAGAGTTTCGAATGCCCAAATTTTCGGAGCTTCGAAGTAACAAATTTGCGAATTATCGAATTTCGAATATCTAAATATCCAATTTTTTAAATATTTCTAGTTTTCAAACTTAAGATTCCCGAGAAATTTACTTTCTCGAAGAAGTAAGGTAAGGCCTACATTACCAATTATTATTTTGGCTACTATGGTATTATTGAAAAAATAAAAGATGAGCTACATAAAAAATATGTCGTTCAAAAGATATGAAATTTTTGTGCGAAGTGTATGGGGTTTAAGATTCAAATTTTATCGTACAGACAGGTCGAAGCCAGAGCCCGGTCTATTAACCCTAAAATGGCGTTACGACGTACTCACGTACCTACCTACTACTTCATCTAAAGCACCTTAAAACTTTCTTACAGCCTTGCTTTGAGGGAGGAACTGTCTTTAAAAGAGAACAACGACACGAATGACCAAGGCCTGAAGAATGGTACAACCAGACCAGGATAAAATTTCTGTATTTTCCTTTTAAGGCTCTGTGCATTAACCTTCCGGCCGCTATTGATGGCAAAAATTTACTAAGATCATGAACGGTATATCGCCTTACTTTAATATAACTCCATTTTTAAATTTCATATATGAACACGAGTTACGAATATTTCAGACAATATATATTTTAAATAATGTGAAATGAATCATACAGAATCATATCATCTTTTATCCTTAAATGTTCATATCAACATGCTGATTAAATTAGGAACTGTAATTTGAGCAAAGCATCGTTCCTAGTAAATTACCTTATCAACGAAATCTTAATATCGTACATAATCAAGTTTTCTATAAAAATAAAATTCTTAAAAATCTGTTATTTTTTTCTCTAAGATATTTTCCACTAGCTTCCATTCTTCCAATGAGATAACACGTTTAGATTCCACGATACAGTTATTCCATAATTAAACCCATCAAAACTTACATAAACACCATCTGCATGATGAAACAATTAAATCTCCCGCCCTGTATACAAAAGGGATTAAAAGAAACATAAAATCGTGGCGTGGATAACACTGAGCTGAAAATGACTCTGAAAACCGGGTGGATTTTGCTTCAGGTTCATGACAATGGAAGCACATTGCTGGATAAAACGTAAACGGAAGGCAAGGAAGCTCATAAACAGGGGCAGAGAGATCAAGCGGGCTGTCGGTCACGTTTCCCAAGATTAAAGGGTTTCCCCTTTGCCAAGGCGCGGCGAGGCTCAACTTCCGGACAAAATGCAACCCGCTAAATATGCGGATGCGCAAACAGAGAGCCGAGTAATAAGTGTTTATTGCCTTTCAGAAACGCTTGCCACTTTATGCCGACGGGTACAGGCTGTGGAACCAGCGAGCAGACAGCCAGGGCAAACTAAGAGTGGCAGTTGGTTAAGTTTAAATTATACGATGCCCGCTGCGAAACTCCGGTGCGAAACTTATACTTAAGATTTTAATTACTGCGCTCCCACTACGAGTAACTATCGTCGACGAGATAAACGGGGGAGGAAGAGGATGGTATTTGCGAAGAATCGTTATAGAAAATAAGCTCGAACGGGACCGTTCGTTGTACCGAAGCGTAGTTATGACACAGTGAGGAAGATAACGGAGAAAATTGCTTGTATTTCGCAGAGATACATTCAAGTTGTCGAAATATCGTCTCATATTGAGTTTCGATTTTCGGGTGGTTTGGACGAAACCGAGAGAAAATGTATTTTTTTCGGAATTTTCGAGTTTTGAATTTTTTTACTACATTTTCAAATTTTCAGAGATTCAAATGTTCAATAGATCAAACCTTTTTATCTTTTTAAATATTCAGATTCTTAAATATTCAGATATGCAAATATTCATACGGTGAAATTTTCAAATATTCAAATATTTTCACGGAAATTTTCAGGTATAAAAATATCCAAATTTTTCAATATTTCAATATTGAAATTTTCTAATATTTAAATTTTCGCATTCAATTACTCAAGCTTAATCGAAAGAGATTCTCTTTTAATGGATTGGTCCTTCTATGGCAAATAAAGTCATAATCGAATGTGTTGCGGTATTCTATGAACCAGTTTTGATGGGCCGTGGTCAGAAAATAAAATGAAGTTTTTCAAACCATCGCACTTCGATGGAAAAAATTTTTTCAAACCTCTAAATCTTTTAATCCACAAGTTTTCAAATTATCAAATTTTCAAGTTCCCAAATACCTAAATCTGAAAGATTAATCTCCATATTTCGTTAATCTCCTTCCAAATTAAATACAAACGGAGAATGAAATAAAAAAATTGCTGCATCGAAATATCGCCTATCGTCAGTAAAAATTTGCGAACATTCAGAATATTGGAATAGAAATAACGATAACCGCGGTGCACCAGCTTTCGATAACACTCGCCACCTTCCATCTCCCTATCTTTTATCGGGGCAAAAACTCAATAAAGATGGTATCATAACGAAGCAGAGAATTATCTTATGTAAATATTTACACACCACCTGAAACGAGGAGTTTCATAACGAATGAAAATTAGACCGATAAATGCGCGATCATAAACCGATATAAAAATCCATCGTGCAAAAAGAAGTTTGATATACTTGTTATTCAAATATTCACAAAACGAAACGTTAAGGCGCAAATCATACTGTTAAATAATATAAAATTTGTAATTTTCGTTGTCACCATTTTACAAATATATATTAAATTAAATTAAATGTTAACTTATTTGTTATATAATAATATTGTATTATAACATATAATGTAATTTGCTAAAAGATCTTCATCCCTAATTTACAAAACAGCGCGATTACGTATCATAGATCTCCGATTTTAATTTATTAAAAGTTTTCTGGAATAAACAATACGGTATGTAATTTAATATATAAAAATTTTAATTGTTATATTATTGTAACATCATATTGTGAATGACAAGTGGATGAATTAATTTAAATACAGAACAATTTACGTAATTGTAGGTAGGAAATGTTGAAACTAATTCGCCGCCTTCGCAAAATTCATTTCGACTTTTAAACAAAACCACACGTTGTTCAACTTGTTGTGTGATAATGTGGAGTGACACGGATCATCGAATTACTTGGAAACGCATTAGTCGTTGTATTAACTATGAATGGGAATTAATTTCCGCTTTGACGACAGGACGATAGCAGGCGATACGCGACGACCGCAGCACTAGCATATCGCGCCACCGCCAGTTTAAATTAGAAATGTACATATTACGAGAGACCCATCCAAAAACTTCTCATAAAGTCTTTTCGTACAAATTCGACGAATAAATTTTATATGAGAAATTTTGTAAATTTTCTCGTTCAATTCCTTCATTCTGCTCTTTCTTCTCTTGTTAATACGATGTATTATACTTTATAACTAAACGTGTACTCGTGAGGCATGAAAATTTTATCAAGTGCTTATTGTTATATACAATCGCAATAGAAATAGAAATGAAATTTGCTTTGAAATAACTTTGAATAAAAAAGAATATTTTTTGACCCCATTCTCTTTTTCACTCTGGGAAATAGAGTCAACGTGAGATACGAATAAGAGCGATGGTTCATGGTTAATTCGAAACGAATTAGCATAGAATCGAATCAGAGTGGACGTGAATTCATAGCTGTCCGTTATACACATAGACTAGAATTTTTTAGCGCTTATATGAACTCGTATAAATCGAAAAAGCTGGAATTACGAAATCGGTGAACAAGTTCGTTAATATTTTATTATTTTATTCTTCCCTTTGTTAAATACGATTCTGTGACTTTATATCGGTTTCGCGGAAACGGAAATAAACTTGTAGCGATGTTTAACGTAAGGTTAAATATACCTATATTATAAATAATACGGAAAAGGAAGACAGAAGTTATTTAATAAATACTATTAATAAATAGTAACAAAATACAAGATCGTAAGTAATTAATAAGTTGAGTGAAATAGCGGCATGATACTTGACCGAAAAAAATAATTCTCCTTACAGTTCCTTGTCAAGCATAAAATCGACTTCTAACATCTAAAGATATGTAATAGTAATCCTTAATAATTTTAAAAAGAGAGACGAAGTTGCAAAATTTGTTATGCACTTTTACAATTAATATGATAATATTCAATTTAAACACTACAAACTCAAAATCATAAGGAAATTGGTCCACAGAAAAATCCAATCAAAATGCAACAATGCATGCAAACATATTTTGGTTCTTTCCTAATCTATTAGAACAAGAAAACGTGTGCAAATTTCATACAGAAGAACTATACAGAATTTTGTCATACAGAACAGAAAACAACACGGATGATGCCCCAAAACTAAAAATTAGGTAAGAAGCATCGGAGGCATCTTCAAATCATTCTCTATCCACGATAACTTCTTCAAACTTTAACAAGATCAATCAACTCGATGTCTTTCGCAGCTCCTCGAAACTTCCAGCGAGAAAGCAAACGAGATAGAGAAAAAGCTCCGTTTCCGACTGACCTCTGACCTACATCCATAATTAGCAAAACGATATAGTTGTATACGAAATGGGAACAACAACGAACATCATCGTCTCTAACCTCTATCAACCGGATGTGCAATCGTGTACCAGGTGGTTTATTGCAAAAGTTACAATCGTTGAATCGAAGGGAACGAAATGGGGGACCCTTCGAGTAATCGAAAAATCGATGAACGAGCACGTGAAAGTTCCTTAGACGGGGAACAACGAGACGGAGTCTAATTATGGTGGTTGTTAGCATTAGTGACTTGGATGCTCGTCTTTTCAGGGTCGACAACTTTTATCGCGACCACGTTCTTCGTTCTAACGCCCCATCTTCTCGCTTGTTCTACTAACCGAGTTATTCGTACTCTCGCGACGGGTATTGTTCATGAAGTCGCTGTGCACAACTTCACTGGAAATGAGGTATATGGATTATTTGATCGGGCGGTCGTTTCGTTGACGACCGCGAATATTTAAAAAGAGAATCGCTCTCCGATCTTCGAGGAGTGCGGACATGTGCGTTCTGTCGTTATATATAAAAGCGTCTAGATTGTGTCGTTGCGATTACTATTGTATCATATTAAAGTGTGTAAATAAACAGCGTATAAAAGCGCCCCGACGCAACAATATTATAAATTCTATCTGATTACCTGAGGTGAAATTAACTGCCCTTGTCTACTTCAACCACACGCTTATAGTGCATTTTGGTATAATTCATTGACAGATTTTTGCATGGCAGTGGCAAAATGGACAGATTCGTAATTTATTAGTCGTTTCATTTTCACGTTAGGAGATTTTGTATTAAGAAATGTACTTTGCTTGTGAGGCACTGTTCTCTACGGTGTATGTATGTCGGGAAATGTAAGGTCTATATAAACAAAATCCATAAGAATTACGTATATGCGATAAACGAATGCATTGCGATTTTATGTGACAATATCTGGAAAATGAATGAATGTCAAATGACGGAAGAAATATTTGACTTTTCTTGTCAAATATTTTACAGACGATAACCGGTATGATCAAAGTCAAGGCTTTCTGATAATACCAATTTTCTGCAGCGATGAACGCAGATAATAAGTTATGAATGCTTGTGGTCCGATCTTACGGAAACGTCAAATATTTTCCGGCAAACATAGTATGTTTTTAAGAGCCTTAACAGTCTTCCGCAAAATAAATTAATTAACAAAATTAATGAACAACTACTGACATTCCATCTTGCCTTTTTCTTTCTCTATCTCATCATCGAGTGCAAATATGTATACTTCGTACACCAAGAGAGATAATACAGATTACTTTGTGCTAAAAAGTGTATTGGACAATTTTTTGCCAATGAACCAGAGAAAAATTCGTATGTTAAGAGGTTAAACAGAGGGCAATTTTCTTAACCGGTGTCGGCTGTAGCAACCACCTTCCAACCGGTTACACATCCGCTTGTTTATGGACACGCGACGATGAAAAACGATCGATGTCAGGAAATTATTTCGCGAAATAGTGGAACGGGTCGTTCTCGTTTTTCTTGCGGTTATTATACCAAGAATGCATAAATCAGTAAGAAATTTTTATGATAATAAAGTTCGAGTATAAGAGTAATGATTTGCCAACGATGGCGTAAGTTATTTTAAAAGGCCAACTACAATATATTTAAAACCCTAACTAACTACTTATAATTATAATCCTGATAAAGTTTTATACATGCATTGATGCTTTAATCATTGCTCATAAAAATACTGTACTTTACTGCAATTACTATCGTCCAGAATAAAAACAGCAGAAAAGAATAAGAACGACATAATCCATCACATAAAGCGTTAAAAGACTGCCTGTTGGAAAGAAAGTAACGCTTCCTCTCCTTCGGCCTCGTCTTCCGTTGCAGCTTTCAGGACTTGCTTTGTATTTTCATAGAAAGAAAAATTCCCGCGGAAGCTTTTTCTATCTACAAAGAAAATTCTTATATTAAAAAGAACACGCATTGAAACTCACGGGATTACCGTGCGTCATATTTTTCATGCTGATAACGGATATTTAAAGCTACTGAAACGTTGTTCTGGCTACAAAACGGAATTTATATTTAAACAAGAAGCGATGAAACGATAAAAGAGATACACATGTTCTCATTCCCCTTTCCATTGTGAAATAAAACGTAAAATCGAATTTACAGGCCGGCAGAATGGAAGGTAACCAATTAGGAGTCTGGCGATACATCGGTGCTTGCAATCAAGGCGTGTAAATCGTGCTCGATATTAAATAATCCGGCGTTTATTTATTCCACGTCGAAAGATTAGTCGAGTTTATTCGACAAACGAAAAATTCCCTCCGTTTGCTGCAGTGATATGCAACTTCCACTATATTCAGTCGTGAATTTATTTAACAGGAAAATGGAGACAGACGTACAAACCAATGTCACTGTCAGAACAAGCGATTCTCCTCTGTCAATTTCGATTTACGATCACGCTACGCGTCCCGGTTTAATTCCCATCGAATCAGTTATAAATCTTCCATTAAACAAAAAAATTGAGCTAATAATTCTGTGCTTCGATTTTCCAGTTATTCTTATTAACCACAATATCAAAAACGATATTAGATACGTTTAGTTTAGATGTTCAATGAATTTGAATGCATTCGCTAGAAAACTGAGGAAACACAGTGGGACACGAAAGTATTTGAACACTTGAGAATTTCAGCAATACAGTCACGATGGTCAAATCCCATTATAGCATTAATGAAATTTCGAAATGTTTTGTATAACACATGTACTATGTTCATGAAAGATTTCTACCGAGTAAAAACGAAAAATATATTGTTTGGAATAAGATTTACCTTTCTGATTTTAATGATCTTAAGATATGTTGTTAAACTCTGCTTTAATTACAAAAATAAGCGTGAATATGTATTTACTACCACGTATTGTATTTTTTTTTAATTTGAGTTAGATTTAAGTTATGTCAGGTTGAGACGTATACGCGTGTATCATAGAAAAGCAATTACTAAATAAATAGAGTATCCTCTAAGAAACACGATTTCTCTCAATGTTGTTTAAAATAGTGAAACCTAATAAAAAAAAAGAAAAAATAGAAAACAATTGCAGAAACAGGAAAAAAATAGATCAAACATTGAAAAATGCTTTATTTATAAGGTAGCCTAACAGATCGACTATTTAGTCATTTTAGACAGTCATTTAAAACCTTCATAGAAAGAATTCTATAATTAACAAACGAAGCTCGTTTTCTTTCTATTTTCGGCGGTTCGAAGCGGAATTAAAATTACCAGGAAAACAAAAGCTGAGAAGCCTCGAGTTGCGATCGATCGATCGGCTGAAATTTGAAAGAACGAGTGAAACGGAAATCCTCGCACAATACACCGATTATAATTTACTCCGACGGATGGTCCTCTTTGCAAAAGTTTCCCCGGATCAATAATCGGCCGGAAGGAAGAGAAGAATAAAAAAAGGAACTCACGTTGGAATCCATCGAACGCTTCTTTGATTATTTCCGCCCATGAACAGACGGGAAGAAAGCTTTAGAGAGGACGGTTTAATTAAAAATTATCCGCCTTAAGTATCTTTTAAGTTCGAATAGCGACTGTCAGAGATCGTGACGCGTTTGAATGTGCGAGTGATTTCGTTGAAAATCCGATTTATTTCTGAAAGTTCAGCGACGAACGCGGATTTGGTGATTTTCAACCAGATATCGACTTGTTTCTAGCACTTGATTGTCTGTTTTAATCATATTAATGAATGTGCTTAATCGATATTGTCTTTCACGATTTGTTTCTGTTGTTTTAATCAAATAAAACGGTTGATTGATAAAAATGTAAAAGTTATTAAAGAGTAAATGTATTATTAATAGGTGACGATTGAAAATATTCTGACAATTATCGAATTATGGTTTCGAGGACAGATCTGATTACGTAGTGTTTCAACTTGTAGTTTTATAATAATCGTGTAAAACGAAGTGATCAAGCTTAGAAGAAGAAAATAACACGAAACACTTCCTCCTGATAGTAAGACTAACAACTCAAGTCCGAGGAGAGTATCGTCTCTAATTGCGGGCAATTACATCGATCAGGTTTCTACGGCGCTTCGGACAAGAAATTCCTTTCAACAATAATTTCCACTTATCTAAAGTTGCTCGACTTTGCTATCTTTAACTGTCAAACATAGGAAGAAACTTTTCTTGGAACTTAATAAACATGTCTGAAGGTAAGGAATAAATAAGAATGTCACTTACAGTCGGCATTAAAGATATCATATTCGAATCGCATATTATTTTCACGCTAGCGAACGTTTACTTGCTTTTTAACGCTAATTTTATTAAATCATAAATTAATACGAAATTAAAATTACAAATTAAAATCCGTAAACTAAATTTTTAACATTTTCCGTGTAAAAGCAATGACCTTTCGAAGAAAATAAAGCAACGAATATCATCGAATATTTAAAATCATTCGAAATCTGCTAATCTTAGAAATGATCATTTATCGTTTCAAGCGAATAAAGTTCACCAAAAAGGCAAACGAAGTCATTATCAGGCAAAAAGAGTCGAATGTTCTGAAACGTTCGACTGTTTAATAAAAGACAAATGTGAAACACGAATGAGCCCCAGTTTCACGATTATTATACTTGCATGAGGAACTGTATCTTACACGGAAAGTCACGCAAGTAGCTTAAACAAAGATTCATAGAGCTGGAGTTTCGCGTAACGAATCGACACTGTGTTTCGTTCGTCCCTGTCGCGTAGGAAATTCAAACATCATCGCGAATATTTTAGAATACTGTTAGCTGTAGAGCAGATTATAGCATACCTAATTGTATATCTTTCATTTTCAATAGTTAAATCGAAGATCTTTATGCAAGTTTACATTTTTATGAACGTAACGAAATAATTGAAACCAAAATAAAAACTTGCTTCACCAACTGAATATCGCAACACTTACATTCTTTTCACCTTTAAATTTTGTACAAATGAACAGTTAATGTATAATTCGGATGATTTGGAGCGTGATATTCCATGGAAAGAAATATTTGTTCTCTCACTCGTTCTCCTCGAATTTTGTCAAGATCAGCAGTATTTTATTACCGAAGAAGAGACTCGGTAATTTTCAACCGGATTGAGATTTATAGCCATGGTTGTAAGTTTATATTTAAATTCGGATAAATTCAAATAACTTCAACGAGTTAACCTACTTTCATTTTGTTTTCGTATCAATTACGAATTAATATCCGCTACAAAATGCAACACGGGAAGATATATGTTCCCGTGCAAAAAAACACTACGAGCAGTATTGAAGATATTTGTAAAAATAAATTTTACTTGCCACAAAAACCATTTAAGTTGTTAAATTTACCATTATATTGACCATTACATCGACAATTCTCAAATCGTTAGATACAATGAAAATATGTGTACAGATATATTTATCCTCCTTATATTAGCGCAACCTGTATATCTTTTATAAACGATATCTATAGCAGTATCGCGGGGGAAACATTGAAAATTAGCGAATATCGTTAATTTCACGACTTTACGTTGAAAATGATTACCGATAAACTCCATCGAACCGCACGCGACACGCGCAATCGAATATTTCCGGCTAACATCGTGAACATTTATAAATGAATGGAATCCGGGAAATAAATTCTTGCCGACCGATCGGACCCGATTCCACGAGCACGATATACCGTGCGAACCGAGGCGGGACTGATTCCAACGTAAACGAACTGCGTTTGAAATACCTGGCGCCGAACGTTGGCGAACCTGAATCTATTAGAATTAATTAATAAGTTATTTAAGCGGCAATAAGGCCGAATCTACCGAACCAATTAACTACTGTTCCAGGCAATTAGCAGGCTGGTTATATTCCATTGCTATTACAACGTTCACAACGAAATTGAATTTTTCCGGATCGCGAAACGCGATGCTGATACTCGATCGTTGTTCGATTCTGTTTTTCCATTTTCGTTCTTGGTACAGCGAAATTTAGCGTTTTTAACGAGTTATATTTGATATCGTCTTCTGTTAACTATAGAATTACATGCAGTAATGTTCGCAGCCACTTTTTACTGTCCACTTTAATTAAATAATATGTCTTATTTAATGTTCTTTTTTATTTTTCTAGATATGATGAAATAGGTTACAGGTCTCTGTGTTTCCTATGTTATAATCATTTATAAAGTTATAATAGTTATAATAGTAATATAATAGCAAAGTTGTAATAATAATTTGCTTGATTTTGAAATTCTGATCAACTCATTTTTAATCACACACTTCCTTATCCGATCTTCTCATTCAACCTGTCATACTTTATGCTTATGCTGTACTTAACCTACTTACAACATACTAAAAGTGTAAGTAAAGTTAGATTATATATATGTGTGTGTGTATGTATATATATGTATGTTGGTATGTATATGTAGACTGTTACAAAATAATGACTAGATATTTGAAATTGAATGAAGAAACACAAAGATGACACGAAGAAAATGATAAACTGGGTATAGTAAAATTTAACATATTTAATGAGAAGTGCTACTTTCCAATGAACTAATTATTGCAATTTCCAAGCTATCTATAAATTAAGATATCTAGTGAACATATAATAATTCATAAAATTTGTCATCTTTTGCATTTCACCTTTCAAGCAAATGGTCTTAACTTATTTACCTAACTCATCTATGTAAAAGTGACATAACTGGAAGAAATTTTTCGATAGAAGTATACAAGAAAAGGAAGTAGACAAAAAAGATATAATAAGAAATATTATTTCTGTTGAAGTGGTCATCACTTCTAAGAAAACTCTACATCTGGTCTTTAGTTTTCTGAAGCACTGAAGCCATCGATAGCGCATAGACAAAAGACTGCGTCGAAGGTAAACCATAAACTGTACTCAGGCAAACGTTGGCTTCAGGGTTTTCAGTCATAGGGTAACACTGCTAGCGTGCGGATCTGGATCAGCTCATATTATATTCCGAACTTTGTATTTACACTTTGTATTTAAAATATATATTTTCCACCTTGAAATTTATCCACGCGTTCCTTTGTATCCACATACATCTAATAACCTCAACAATTTCAAATTTTATTTAAAAAAATTATTTACTAAACACGTAATATTGACAAAAGGGATAGACTCTAGAAAACAATAATGAAATATTTTTGTAATTTTCCATTCTTATTCCTGGAAGTTCCCGTTTGCTGGTTCTGATACTCCTCACACAGCACTGACCATTTTTAAACTATGCCGCTTTAAAAATACACGTGCGATATCTATATTCCGTCCCTAGAATAAAAGAATTTTGAATGATAGAACTTGGCCCTCGTAAACCGACGAATCTTGTCAAAACATTTTACCAACAGCGATTTCGAAGCACATAGAACGATTCATACAAGACGTTATAAGATCCACGTAATGTTCCAAACATTTTTCGAAGTTGCTGGAGGGTACCGGCTGGAAAACTATCGCGATTTTCCAAAGTCTGGTGAAAAGCAATCGCGACTCTTAAACGAAGATCCTCGACGGTAGGCTTATCGTGGATCTCGGCAAGTATCTCGAGGGTTATCGCGGCTCCTTCGCGAATCCCCAACAACTTATCACCGGCCTTCGACAACTCTGGATCGCCATCTTTTTCGAGCACCTTCGAGTTTTCCCCGCCTCTTTCGCCTTTTCGCTATTACGCCTTGTTAACGCATCGAGAACTAGCGCTCTAAGCTGATTCTCACGTTCCATGGTGAAAATAAATGACTTCAATAAATCCTCGACGAAGGAACCGTAAATCGAAGCATCGCACGTGAATGATGGACGTATCTTAAAATTAAATATTAGAATAAAATCTTAAAAAGAATCTTAAAGATAAAGTTATGGAAAAGGTTTCTTTTTTAGTTCCTCGCTCTTACAATTTTTCAATTTCTCAATTTTTCGTTTTTTGAATTTATATAGTATTTATGTAAAAATATACATTATCATAATATCGAATACAGGCAGTATAACGAGAGAGTATTTTAGATATATTAAGCTTATTACACACGATACTTCTGATAATAAACTTGGATATACTCTAACCTAGTTTGAATGTTTTCCTCTTGACTGCTTAATTAGAGCGTCAAAAAACTGGTTCGATGTTAAGTAATTTGCCGAGAAGTAAGAAATTGGACAGTTTGATGAATGTCCGATGGCCGTGTTCGATAATGATTCTTAATTTTAAGTTGGAACCTATTTCCTATTCTATGACTGATCTTGATAAATATTAAATAATTTTAATGTAATGGTAATTTATTATCGCATTTCTAAAAACTGACTTTCGATGATAAATGAACATAACAGATTTACCACGCTCACGTTATTTACGAAACCGGTATTTTGCTTCATATTCGTTCTGCTTATAAAATCAAATAGTTGTTACGAATACTGCCATTAAAAGACAACTATGTAACGAGATATAAATTATACTTCGAAGTATATTATCAATTAGTATAGCAAAGTACAAATCAAGAAGCTCATAACAATTTCAAACAATCTTTTCCCAACAATGATTATCAAAAGATACTTTTAATTGAGAGAACTGAAAACCGCATTAATCTCTCTATTATCGTAGCAAATGCAGCTCGAAAGTCCTTTCGGATTATTACATGGTACAAAGGGCTGTTGGGTCGAACCGTGGAGCAACAGTCGCGGTATGAGACAGGAGGTTACTTAGTTTCAACTCTCTGGATATCTCGCTATCGTGCCTCTGCCATGTACATTGGCTCTTTCTCCATTGGATATCAACGTATTTACACGGATACACGCGTATACTTTCGGCCGACAGTCGCAGTGACATCTAATTTGCCTATGAAACTTACCTTTTCAACTAAAATTATGCTCTCATTTTTGATAACCGTCTATAAGCACCAGCTCCTCGTTCCGGAAGTGCTCTATCAGAAGTGTTCTAGCAGAAGTATGTCTCTTCTCGTCCTCGTGGAATGAAATATTAAAATGACGCAACGCATCAGAAACCAGACTGAGAAAATAGATTTGCGGTGTGCTACTTTGCGTTTTGAGGAGAAATGAAAAATAAATGAAGTGTTCTCTTGTATCGTAGATTCGTTTTGTTTTCCAACAAGATTCGTTTCAACTCTTTTGCCGTGCCAATATTGGTACAGTAGTTATTTATTATAGACTACAGCTATACAGATTCCTATATGTTGTGCGTCTGAATGATAGAACTAGATACAGTGACATATGAAACCCTCGGAAGACAAATCGATCAATTTCGAAAATTTTATAAATTCTTCAATCTCATTTTACGCGGGTACATGATTAATATCCAATTTTTTAAAGAACGAATGGTTTACTCGTGTAAGTTTATTTATTTCACGTAGATAACATGCATAAACAATCGTAAATTCCAAGATAAATTCTTAAAAACAATGTTTCTAATATACAATCGATTTTGATTAGTGCAGTTTCTGAATGAAAGATATTTTTCGTAATAATAAGTAATAAAGTTTTACAAAAAAAAAGCCGAAGGCACGATTAACCTTACAAAGAATTTTAGCGAAATTGCATGTTGCGTTTAAGTTGACAATAATTGAGTATGGTTCGTACAACTAATATGTTAACATTAGGGTTGGATAAAATAACGTTCGAGGGAATATAGGTACATATAATGAAATAATTGATTACCTATTAAACATATTTTAATACGAATGTCCATTTTAAAGTTCCATTTAGTCTTGTTATGATATTTATAAAACTGAAATTAGAAGTTATAACTTTTCTACTATATGATTAATAACGAACTTTAAGATGTTCCGTGGACTAATAACGAGGCTTGAATTTGACCGACTTCGATAAATTTCGTTAACCTTGTTCCACCCGTGCAGAATCTTTCGGAAAGTTAATACAGAAGTTGAATTCAGTTCGCTAAAAGTATAACGACCCTGCTTCCAACTTAACTCGGGCTCATTCAAGCCGCTCTAAGTTATTCTTTTGTACAGAAAAAGCCAGAAAATGATTCTCGTTCGTACTAAACTATCGGGGGAAAATGTTTTTCTTTGAAGGAGAAATTTTAAGATTCGTTGCTGTACTTTGAATTCAGCGCACTATCTAATCAAAGAAAGCTTTTCTCCATAATATTTTTATTGAAAAATTTAAGTCGATTCAAATTTCAACGCGAACTGTTTACTATAGAATCGATTTTAAATATAAATATCTATGCCCTTTAAAATAGATACATATAATAAAGAAAAATCATTTCCCTTGGAGAAAAATTAAATTCGTGATGCATAAGATATTGTCTTAACCTTTTGTCTTATAATATCGACTCAAATTTATAACATAGATTAAGTACAAAATATAACGAAGACAAACTATTATACGCGTATTAAAGTGTAATTTTAATTCCGAGTATAATTCCAATTTACAAAATGATGGATTACCGAGTTCGAATTTACGTAAAATGTTTTAATATTCTGATTCGGACATAATATTAACCGTCTCTATAAATTCATGTGCACACGAATGTCTACCACGCGAGCAATATATTTTAATATCATGTCAAAAATGAAAAATGACTTGGATCAACATCTTAAACTTGAAAGAGAAAAATACACAAAGAAAAATGAAACTCGCAGGAAATTAATTAAAGATTCGTAATTAAAATTGAAAGGTAAAAATTTCGATAGGATAAATTCTCATAATCAACTTCCACCTGAAATTGCTACCCCTCCAATAAACCTAGTAAAAACCTTACAATAAAGTACTGCCAATTAATTATTCAAATTACCGCCACATACCGTGACAAACATCTACCAAATATACTTATCAAGTTTTCGCGCTTATCAACTGCAATCCAAAATCCTATACAAATAAATACTTCTCACACTCGTTTCACTCTCGACACGCATGATTCAAGAGCGGCGGGACGTATACGGCATACGGACGCGTGCCGCAACGACGATTCCTGCAACAACGTCTAATTTAGTCGTCGGGCCCCGCATTTTCTGCTCTATATAAGGATTCCCGACGACGCCTGCAACGGCACCATCGCGCTGGATTATTGTGCGGACGAAACGAGTATTACGCTGCAAATGACAATTTGTTAGAATTCTCTCCGGGCTTTCCATGCCTCTCACCCCCGGAGCCGTGTTCCTACACAAGCTGCCTGCTACTTTCGCCACGCTTCGCGCAACCGCCGCCTCTCTCCTCCTGTCCTCTTTCCGTTTCCAACCCCCACCGCCAGCTGTACCGCCCTGTACGAGTAGGAGAATTCGCGTTCAGCTAGCACCGCCACTCCTGGAAATATTTCAGAAACAGCTCTCGGTTCTTGGCATCGTACGTTTCGCGAAACAGCCGGTATGAAATAGAAGGAGAAAGGAAGAAAGAGAGAGGGACGAAGAATCTCGCGGGGGGATGGCACAACGCACAGGCTGCGACTACTTTCGCAACCACCCTTCGTATTCTTTTGTCTCGTATTCGCATAGGGAATCGTGGCGTGGAGCTCGCTCTGACCACAGAACCGCAGTAAGAGAAGCAGCCAGTGTACTTTCGCGACGAAGGATGGTGGAGGAAAGAGAGAAACGGAAAGGAAAAGGGGTTGGGGATAGAAGGTCGGAGGACTCCGGATAGACGGCGAGGCAGGCCAATATGATAAGGACGTATTTTAAGGTTCGATGAGCATCGGTTTTCCTCGTCTTCCTTGTACAACCGATATACTGCATTCTTTCGCCGGTACCTCTCAATATCGCCGGGTTCAATTGATCGTAACCCATTTTATATATTGGCGCGGTAAAAATGTCGCGTTTCCTTTTTTACCTGCTTCTCCAGCCTCCTACATCCCCCCTCTCTCGTTCTCCCTTTTCTCTTCATCTTTCTCTCGTTTCGTTGTATTTCTTTCTTTTCTCTTCCTATATCTTACCGAATCGTTCTTCTTAGTTTCATTTGATTCTTTTGTCATTCTTTCTTTCTTTCCTTCTCGTTCCTATTTCCTCGGTTTCGAACACTCGTGTGCTCCTACACCAGGTTTTTTCTTCCCCACTCTCAACTTTCCTCTGTTCTCTGCTCTTTCGCTTGGATTCTTTCCGATGTGCGCGAGGCCGAGAGCCTCGAAGTCTTTCTCCCTGGGCGGAACGATTGCGCCTGGATCCAATAAACGCACTCCATTGTAACTACCAACCGCGGCTAATTGCGACATAGAGCGAATTCCATGGCTGGACGGAACGGATATCTTTGAGGTAAGACATCATGCTTGAACCTGCTCAAACGCGGAACCGTTCAACCGGATATCCTTCCTGACTTTTGCGGTAGCTCGTTTGACGCTGCTACGCCCGGCAATCTCTTCTTCCGGCTGTTTTCAGCGTCTATTGCTCGAGAGAAACGCTCGAGAGGACGATGAGGGTGAAATAACTTCGAATGAGAAGTCATTTGATATTAATAGTATATATTTGTATATAATAATAGTATATATTTGAATGCGTTAATCAGAATGCATTTAATATCGTTGCGCGGCCGTCACACAACTGGTTTATGCACAATCGTTTATGGTACTTAGGAAACCCGTATGTACAATTAATTATCGTTTACACAATTATTTAATAACACAAGGATAGAACGCGACCGTTCACTATTAGGTACCGGAAGTGTCTGTCGTCCAATATTTTATGGATATCGCCGAAAGTCGATCGTTTTCTTTCTATTCCACCGTGGCTCCCGTTGGCTCTGGCATTCCACGCTGTGACTATTAAATACTCGAGTTCTATACTGTCACAGACTCGAAACAATATATTATGTATGTCCCTCCAGGACGACGCCGAAATCATGTACGTATACTTATTATGTTAATTTCGGCACGCCACATTATTACCACGACGCGTTTTCTGTGTTACGTTAATATCCATATGATAAACCTATATAAGATGTAAATTTCGTCCGTGATTTTCTGTAATAGAAAGTGAAAATTGTTCGCGATTTTGTGCTCTAAATTAATATTTCAATATTGCAAAGTGGTAACACCAATAATAAAATGTTTATTTCTTGATATGCGGAAGTATATCCGACAGGACGACATTTCGACATATTCGACCCGTTGTAGAGAATAATATTGGAACAATAAAAAAGGACAGCCTAAAGAAGATCCATCAGATTTATTCGTACAATAATCTTTCGCATCTAATAAATAATAATGCAGGCTCATGAGTCGATGATCGAAGAATCTCAAAGAATGGGAAGACCTCTATTCCCAATATACGTACACAAAAGCACCCTTCCTTTGCTATACTACCCTCGACAACACTATTCATCTATACGAAAAGGAACGAAAAAGAAACGAAAAAGAAAACGGCGGCATGACAGCGCAAAATCGAAAAGATCCCAATCGATGTGCCGCAACGTAAAGGTTTAAGACATCCGTCTCGATGTGGAGAGAGAAGGGTCACCGAAAAAATTTCATTACACCTACGTTTAGAAGCCCGTGAATTCCTGCCAGCCTCCTTTCGCCCATTCATCCACAAAAGAGTCTTATCGATAGCGCTATTCGTTCCGCGCTCGCCTCGTATACTCGTTAATGCTCGCTCGTTCCAAAAGAGAGAGTTCCCGGATGGCCTAAAAATTTCGTCGCCTGAATCTCTCTCTCTCTCTCTCTCTCTCTCTTTCTCTCTCTATGTCTCTCTCTCTTTCTGCTTTGAATGCGTTCTATTAAAACGAAGGCCAACGAAAGATTCACTTGGTAAACAGGGATGAAAACGAACCATGGATAAGAGAGCGGAAGAGTGGGCATCCGTCGAGTTTTGGTTCGCAAACAGAAAGAAATACTGGGATATATAAATACAATTTCGTCTCATTGTCGAGTCGTTCGGATATTTGAGATCTGGTAGAGGACAGTGACGAGATGTTGCGATTTTGTGCTAGTGATATCGCGGTGGTTAAAGAGGTTTGTATTTGTAGTTATGCAATGTATACAAGAAGGATTTTGAGAGTAAATGTTAGTTACTGGAATAATGGAGTAAGTGATATTAAGATGTAGGGGGATCTAATGGAAGATTTATACGTTTATGACGATATGATACATCTTTAGCACGCTGTGCGTGTACGTGACATCTCAAGATCTATGCAGCGAACTGACATTCCAATTTTTGCTAGTGATGCTGAACGACCAATTAGATTTATATTTAAAAGAGATTAGATTTAAAAGAGAACATATGGGGATCGTACTTTTTAAATAAAATCATACATCTTTTAACACGTTCGTCAGAATGCAGTTAATATATTAATTTCAATATTGCAAAGTAACAGAGTGTTTATCTTAAAGTTTATATTCAAAGTTATTTTATATTCATTTTCAATTCAATTCTATATCCATTTACCGTATATTACACAGTAAAAGTTGGAACGATGTCGAATGAGCAGCACGCTATGGTGTAAAGATATTAAAGATGCTAAAGAAATTGAATGGACGTCTTAAGAAAAATATGCAACCCTGAAAGCTTAAAGAAATAGAGTACATCTAACAATTCTTTTCGTTTACAAATATTTAGTAAAGGATCAAGATGTTTATAAAAAATTTTAAGCAGCATCTTAATTCTATGTTCAGGTTTTTTTATTGCATAAAATTGTTGAATGGCGAAGTGGTACAACATTATTTAACTGCATGGATATGGATAGCAAAATCTTGTTTGCTTACACCTAATGGCAAATGTGACCGGAATATAAAAAGCAAAAAATTTTTTGAATAATTATTTAAAATCTTATTAAAATAAGAAAATGACGGTTTGTTAAAAACAAAATATTATTTTTCGCTGAAAAAAAACGACTGAAGGTTTATAAAAATTCGACGGATTAAGATGTCAAAAAAATCGTACGCTACATTGTTCATAATTTATTTTGATTCAATTTCGCACAAAAATTGTTTTACTCTTTACATTCCAGTCATATTTGCCGCTGCGTGCAAGCAAAATAAGGTTCTATTGCATATGGAGTCGAATAACGTTGTAACATTCCGTCATTTTGTAATCTTATAGAATAAAAAAAATATGAATCCAGAGTTAAGATGTTGCTTTAAGTTCCATATAAAAATCTATATCCTTTATTAAATACTTATAGGCGAGAAAAATGTTAGATTTACCCCATATGCTCAGACTACCAGGCTTGCATATCTCCTTAAAGCGTATGCAACAATGCGACATCATTGAAATTTCGTAATAATGAAACTGTGAGAATCGACAGCTTCGAACTAGGAGCAATTTTGAAAGAGCGAAAGATGCTGTGCTATTTAACAGATTTATATTTCTAATAAGGCAATGCATACAAGCAATATGATACGAGAAATATAAAACGTGGTGCTGAGGCGAGTTGCGCGATATGTCGTCAAGCATTGTAGAAATTTGCAGTGGTTGCGATTTTACAACATGATTAGATAGTTTTATATTTCTAAAGACGCAATGCACATAATAAGTGTACACATGATCTAGCTGTCACACGCTAGATATTGGAACGCGAAGATGTTAAAGACATTAAATAGATGTTCTATATAAAAGCCATGCGACAATATAATGTCATTGAGATTTCGTTATGCGATAGCATTATGTGATTCGACAGCTTTATTCGGTATTTAAAAATACTGAAATTTGCTCGGCAGAAGTGAAAGATCTTAGAATATTTTTTCCTCTTCTGAGCGAAGGAAAATATCTGTTATTATTTCTAATGACGTAACAATGAACATTCTGTTAAAAATATTGAAGTATATTGAACAGGAATTAAAGGTGCAAAGAAAAGACATTATTTCTTACTATTTTTATGATGCAATGCACACAATTCCCAAATTTATTTGATAAAGATGAGAAATGTTAGAGTATTTTTTCGTCTTCCGAGTAAGATAAAAGACTGACAAGGATCGTCTTTGTTACTATTTCTAACGATGCGACGACGAACATTGTGTTGAAAATACTGCAATATATTAAACGAAATTAAAATTCTAAGTTATTTCTTTATCTTCGCTTAGAAAAGTTCTTATTTAAAAAAATGTCTTATTTTTCGCAAGAAAAGACGAAGAGTACCAATGATCCTTTTTCTTATTATTTCTTATAACGCAATGCACATAGACGAATACATAAATCGCATCGTTGGAAGAACAGATTTGTCGATTTGTACAATATCACCACTACAAAAATTAATCTGCCAAATCATACAGCGTCACCGCCACAAAATCACAACATCGCAAGAGTCATCAGTACCAGCCCTAAGAACAGAATACCAGCGTGAAAACGCGGCGCCCTCGCGCTGTCTGGGATTTACCTCTTCTCGAGCACGATCGCAGCGAGAGGAATCCAATAAATGCAATCTCTATCGTAGCTGCGAGCTCAAGCTAATTACAAGAGAACAGAGAGTACACGGGATAGCATTGGTCGTGGAAGAATCAATCGGATATCATCGACGAGCGACAATCGATGCAATAGAGCCAAGTAGATAGCGGCGAAATACGAATCCACGGATAAACTCTACGAAAAATCGGCGGACATTCTTCGAATACGTATGTCTCTTTCTCGATTCTTTGACACGACTCCTTCTGTTGAACGCGTTCTTACGATTCTTTTGTGTATGGTTCGCCTTTGTAGCTGGCCAGATACGAGCAACGTTTAACGATGTTAACGTGGAGCGCGTGGACGTACAACGCGAACCAGTGGACTCCTTTTGGCACGAGATCAGAGTAACGCTCCGTGTATTCTGTTACCTATGTTTCTACAGCATCAGCGCCGGTATAGCGAACTTATAAAATTGGGCACGAGTCAGAAGCAGTCCGGTCTTTGGACGTTGGAACAAAGGGATTAAAGCTAAAACCTTGGCTAGAATGGTACGAACGAATTCTTTATACGTTGGAGACTTCTATTTACGTTCTTCGTTTTTTCATTACTTGAAATAATAATTAATTCAGATATTCTTATTATCCTGTCAGAAAAACGATTTCAAGATCGACTTTGTAGTTATTTCGCACTTTTTAATATCGTTCATGTTTGACATTGTATTTAGACAACTGAAACAGTAAACAAATATTATACGTACTGTAATTAATGTAGTCTTTTATTCTACGAAACCCTAACAAAAAATGCTCTGTGCGTCCATAAATAAACCTTCCCTATGAATGAGCTGTAGGACGTTAATCAAGACGTTCGCTCTGTGATTTAACTTACAGCTTTCCTATGTCTCGAATACTTAAAACCCCCCGTGTCTTTCCACCAAGACGCTGGTGATACTAGTTTCTGGTACTGCGCTTAAAACTCGTTCGCAGAGTTGTTGAGGACGGGGTCCGGCGCGCGATCGTATCGTTCAAAGTCGAAGTGCCGGGACGAGGCAGGGACGAGTCTCGTCGATTGAAAAACTTTCGAACTAGACAAGTTTAACGGGGCGCGGGACACATTTTTAGCGAAACGAGGCGGCTCGATCGTGTCTCCGTTTCCCCCGGGCTGTGTTTGTTCCGGCTGTTCCCCGGGCAATCGATGCCACTGAAACAATTTCCAGCAAGATTACTCGGTTAATTCGAGGTTGGAGTCAACAGACAGGCAGCGAAGACCGCATGACAGGCTGGGAATTGTTTGAAATAGTGGGAACGCGGCCTCTCTCGCGGGGGCGTCCCTATTTGTGTGTATGCGTCTGCTCTTGCCTTCTCTTTTTTATTTTCCTCTGACCGAGTGCAAATTCGTTTCTGGCCACTGCTCGTTACTGCCGATTGATGTCGACGTTTAATTACGAAAGTACGCGTTGCCGTGAACCGTACGACCCATTCGCTATAAACGGCAAACTGATCGACTCACGCGTCCGCGCTTTTATGATCTCTGTGAAGCGACGTACGCGGTTATGCTAGACGGAAAATCTGTCGCATTTTCACCACGCGACGCAACGCTGCCTGCACTGTCCATTACGTGCTGGTGCTGCGTGCGTTTTCACGGGGATTTCTTAACTTGTCAGTCAGATTCTTTAATGAAATTCTACTTGTTAGTTTTTCCTTTCTAACGGCACTGCAAATATTTCCCGATATTTTCTTGTTTTTTTCTGTTCCTGCTAATCACTTTCCGGCTAAATGTGTCATTCATTTTGAGAATACAACGCTTAAAGTGATAAGTCGGCTTCATAACAATTCAAAAGTTTAGTTACTGTCAAAATGGTCGTTTTGGCTTAGGTAATTTTCTGATCAAGGAGTTGAAATGAAATTAGTCGAGGTGTTGAATGAAAAATGATGATTTGGATATATATCTACTTCTTCCTTTCTTTTTCTTTCTTTTTTTTTTTTATTTAGGGTTTATAGTCGCATTGACTATTAAGGTCATGAGTGACTTGAGACAATTACGTTTCTTTTTTTGTACTGTACATGGAGATTAGAAAATTTTTCTGACTGATTTTAATGGTACATATAATAAAAAGCCGTACATCACTATAAACTGATATATGTCTTTATTTGGACGATTTTTGGAAAAATTTATAATAAAATCATTACGACGGATATTTTTATTGAATTCTATTCTAAATTATCTGGATGCGAATGATTTTAATCAAGGGGAAATTGTGCTACGGACTTTTGCGCGCAATCTGCGAATTCAACTACAAATTTGAACGCAACAGAATTTTAATATAGTACGTAACTTGTACTAACTTCTAAGCTTGTCACACACTCACACTGATATTCTGGACGCAAACTATTTTTCCATATAACAAAATCTGTCGTAAATAAATGAATTCTGTCGAATAAATTTTTAATTCTATGTTCAAAGAACTTAGTGGAGGCATAATAAAATGTTGAATTAAACAAGTAATAACAAATGGCATGAAACAAATCAAATGTTCAAAACTATTTAAAGTTGATATTAAAAAATTATTGTCGCGTTTACATTTGATAACTATTCCAAAATATCCGAACAAATTTTCGCAAACTTACTTTTATCAAGCCGTTAAATCTCCTTCTAACATAAACCCGAACTAAAATTCTTCATGCCGAAAACTATTGATCGAAACTTTAATATCTTTCCGATATCGCGCGCTCGTTTCTCTCTCCTCTATTTCTATACACAACGGACCGCCATAGACCGAGTAAGTTAACCGTCTGTAAAAGCAAGGAATTAAACTATAAAATCGGAGAAAAATTGTTAACGTCACCGCCAACAGAATTCTAAGCCCGAAAAATTCGCGTTATATCAGCGAATCGTTTAGTGGTTCGGCGTGACACGTATCATATCACGTTTTACTATTCATACATTGAAATTTTTCGCAGATTTATATTCCGTTTTCATTGGTATTGTAGAAGGATGGCCGGGAAAGACTGCCGGAATATTTCTGAACCGCGTAAAAACTTTCATATCGGTATTGTCACCGTGGACCGGTTCCGCCTTTCAGCTTTTGTATTTTGATTCCGGCCAAGAAAGAAATATCCATTCTGTAAACGGGACATAGGACACAGCAAAGACTCGAACCGCGCCACCACGATGAAATATGCAACGCGAGAGCGCGAATATTCGTTTCCATCTATCCCCGTCGATAATTGTAATTAAACACGTCCTACATATTTTACACTTTATAGCGCGCGATCACTGTAGCCGAATGAAATCGTTGGCTAAATTAATCATTCACGGGATTGCTAAATTACTCCGTCCAATTAAATTAGACTCGTTCATCAGGTTTTGCATTATTCAATTTCGTTAACCAACCCACGTTCCGCATGCATTTTTCCGCAAGATTGCGTGCTGCGATAAGTACCTACTTGGTTAGAACCGAGTGGTATTTTGAAAATGCTAATTTCGTGTGAAGGAGCTTGAATCTTTATCGTTTATGTCTACATAGGTCACTTTGATTAGATTGCTTGTTTCTGCACAATATTCTTGGAAATTCACGCGATGTGGTCGAAAGGAAAATGTTAAGCCTTTAGATTGTACCTTTAGAACCAGTATGTTCTGATTAATTGTAGAAACAGAAAATGTGAAATGTATCATTTTTTTTGCTGTATAATTGCATTGTTAAGACAATATGATACATCCTGAATAGAACACGTTCTTAATTTCTTCATAAAGATTTTGTGCAGATAATTAAAAAATAACCAGCTCTAATTGTTCGACCATCTCGGCTATTGTTCGCGTCCTTCAATCTTTACGATTTTACATAAGAACGAGAACATGATTCAACTTTTATTATTAATGTAGGCACTAATTGGGACATACATCCATTACGTTATAAGAAGACATTCAATATCTCAATTTGTAAAAAATATTCAGCTACCGCACATTCTTTTATTCAAGGACCATAAATAAAAAGTTTGTTAAACATACATAAACGGTCGTGTGAGCCAGTAATGGAATTTTTTCAAACGTGTAAATTTATATCTACATTCATAAACCAAAAGAATGAATTTGGCTTCACGCATATGAACTCACAAGGCTCAAAAAGCTAATTACGTACAATTTTTGTGGAATTTTCATTTAATTCGTAGTCATAAGGAAGTATATAATTTCGAGAGGAAAAATTAATATCGTTAATTAGAGAAGCAAATGTCCGTGCAAACGAAATCATTGCATGGTCAAACATAGTACGTGGATCACATTCCGGCAGGCCACGGTTCGGCTGCAGCAGGCCTAGTTAGTTGTATAAACATGTAGTCGTCAATATAATTTCACCGCGATCGTGCACGATGATTCGTTACCGTTTCAATTAACCTTCCAGCTGGAACAACACGGTGGGTGAAACGCTCTATAAGTTCAAACACATCAAACTCGACCCGGCGAAGAAAGTCCATCGACACATTAAATAGTTCGATCTTCCTTGCGCACATTTGCACAAAAGCTTCCCGCGGTTTATTTCGGCGTTCTCTATTTACCGTGTAAAGCTTGGTCAACCAATCAACCCGACGATTCTCTATCCCATCTACCAACGACTCTGAGCCATTCACCCTCGCGGATGTTTTACCGTCATACGTCACTTTTATTTCACGCTGAAAGGAAGTGTGCACGCCTTCTGCGCGAAATCACTGTCCGGCACGAAACTTACCTCGTAAAGCCCATCCCGGTTCCTGAAACTAGGGGAAATTTTTATCGCGTTAATAATCGTAACTCGCGTTTCACGTGCGCCGATATTAATGGACGATTGAACGCGGTTACCACGAGCCGTTACTGCTATAAAACGCAGCTCGCGAACCTCGCGGTCCAGTTACCACACGTTTCCAGTACAATTCTCCAAAGTCGAATATCAATTCCATATCGTAAAATTTTTCGGCTGGCTGAACCACGGTCTTCCACGGTCTTCCGCGGTCCTCCAACACTGACCACAATCGGATCCAGTCGGACACATAAGTCATTGCCGGCCGACTAGAGTTACCAGTCGGGGCTGTGAAACTCGACCAAGGAAAGTCGTGCTTGAAAACACGGTTCGTTGATTCTAGCCTCTCAAGGACGGCGAGCAGTCGCGACGAAAGCGGAGTTAGACTTCTGGTAGTGAGAAAGTGATAAAGCGAATATAGAGGTTTTGCAGTTGCAGGGTGTGTGTTGGATATAAACTGGTGTAAAAGACGTAATTATTATAATCATTGTTTGTTCTATTGGAGAATTTTGAAAAAATTCACGCGGAGAATTTTAAGAAGTTTTTATTGCGAAAACAGGAAAATGAAACATATGTGAAAAGATGGAAGAGTGGGTGTTTCGTGATTGGAGCGTGTAGGAGAAGTAACTTTTTATAATTGTTAATCATAGTAATTTGAGCGTTCTAAATTGGGAATTGCCTTATGATGAAAATTTTATATGCGTGAAAAGGTGTAATTAAGATTTATGGGCACTTTGTTGAGGAATTTAAAAAAATTTAGCTGCGAATTTCGAGAACTTTCTATTAAAAGGTTTCTATTAATAAGGTCCTATCTGCAGGAAAAGATGAAACGAAGATTTCACGATTGCAGCATATTTTGTACAAAGTATGCATAAAATATGAATTAGCAAAGAATTGTTATATATGAATAATCATTCTACAGGAAATTTTGTTGGATTCTTTTATAATATTTCTAGCAGAATATTTTTAGGAATTTCCCCTGGGAAATATTACATACAAATTATATGAACGATTATATAATTTCTTTCTCTCGCCAGTCACTGTCACGTACAATTAAAACTAACGAAAAAATGTGCGCTCTACAAAATCAAGTGACTCATTCACATCATCATATAATTTTACAATTTTAAGGATACTTTTTTTACATATTAGGTAATAAGGATGACATTTAAAGACAAAACTCTAATTCGAATAAATATGATCATATCTGATAATAAGCCCTAAAAATGCAACATCCTTTGAATAACACTTTAGACTTTCTTAACTACCATGTAGTAAAAACAGAAAGCACAGAAAACTATCTCAAGGTATATATGCAATTTCCTGCTGCATCTGCAAAACCTGACAAACAAAGCGACGAAAAAACGAACAACACCGTTCCACTGTCAAATAAATCAACCCCAAAGAGTCATTGACCGGGAACCCGAGCGCAACGTTTCACACCTTAAACCAAGTTAAACCATTCGGGACCCTTAACGAACTAAAATTCTCCAAGTTACACGTGCCACGATTAGTCACCCGAAACTAACCAACTTACACACGAAACACTAAAACATTCGTGCGCCAGTCTATTTATTACAACGAGCAGTTTTTACCTAAGCGAGTAACTTTCGAACAAGTCGAACAAAATGTTTTGTGCAAGTTGAACACAACAACCGATACAGGCTGGTTCTGCCAAGCTCGTCGGCCAAACGACTGGAACTTGCATGGAAATAACGAGCTTCCGCTTTGTTGCTCAACCATTGCCTTCCGCGTTGAGGCTCGCGAGCGGCCGAATTAATTGGATTAGCCTCGCGCGCACTTTTCTCCATTCTGCACTTTGACCGTCGCTATTTTAGATAGTCGACGACGATAGCGGGGAGCATGAGGCGGGCATGGGTTTTCGGGCCGTAGGACCACGTCCCGGGAAACCCCGATAGATCTGATGCTCTCTTACAGTCGGGTGGCAGCTGGTCGGTGCCTCTGGCGCCCGTCAATTTTGCCGATCCGATGCGGAGAGTTTCGGAGAAGTTGGTGGGCCCATGCCTGTCAAGACCACTCACCTCACCTTCTTGTGGGGCCCCCCGACACCCTGCACCGGCTTTGACCGGGACAGGGTGCGAAAGAGTGAGTGGCACCAGGACGGACTTTGTTGATGACCGCGGCGACAACAATGACAAACATCATGGATTGTGACCAAAAAGCGAAAATGGTTTACGGTGCAGGGGAGGGATACCCCAGTACCGGCGCAGCGGTGGGTAGTCAAGTGGGCTCACCTGCGTCGTCATCTCACGACCACGGCTGTTCGGGGGTGGACCGCCAGGCCCCCGGATGTGTTTTCACGTCTGGTGAGGCGGGAGGCAATAGTACGGAGATTCATAAGGAACCTCCGAGAAGAATAACAAGAGCATCGCGGAGAACCACGGGCGGGGCGGACGGCGTCTTCCTCGCACCGGCCGCGCCGGTAAGGGAGCTAAGAGCGCGGACGAGGTCCGATGACGGGGATTCGGTCGCCTCTTCCGCGTCCCGGTCATCCCGGGGATCGATCGTCTCCGGGGGGAAGAGAAGGCGCATGATGACGCTGACCCCGGAGATTTCTGTGGATTTGGCGCTGGACATACGGATGAGCTCGGCGGCCGACATGAGCGCCGAGTTCACCAGGCAGGTGTCTAAGATCTTGCGGGTGGCGACGACAGCGCCGAACCTGAAGGGAGCAAGTGTCAAGGACCTAAAAAACGCGGCGGCCTACGTCGCCGCCGCATGGAGGGAGCTTAACCTACAGAGGGCTGAGGTGGTCCACAGCGGTAGCTCCACGGCCGCCAAGCTCGCGGAAGCAAGGCTGACCGCGTTGGAGGAGGAAAACGCGGCCTTGCGTAAGGAGAAAACGAGGCTGGCCGCTCGCACCCACGAGTGCCCGCGGTGCAACGGTCGGGCTATTGAGCCCGGCCACCCTCCGCGGGAGGGGAAACAAGAAGGCGCGCGTCTGGACGCCCTAGAGAAAAAGATGGGCGAACTCGGTCCCTCCATCATGAGGGCCATCGAGGAACGGTTCGGGGGCCGAAGACCGCGCAGCCCCGAACCTCGGCGCAAGGCGGACCAACCCGCTGTCCCACGCGTCACCCAAGCCACAATGCTCCCGAGGGAGCAGGAGGGTGGCGAATGGAGGGTGGTGGAAAGACGGCAGCGGAAGAAAAGGGCCGCAAGGAAGGAGGAGAAAAAAGAGAGAATGCCCGCTGCTCCTTCGTCGCGAGTAACGGGCGTACGGAAGACGGGCGTCGCACTGGTGGCTAAAAAAGGAACGGCGCAGGCGACAAAAACGGCCGGGCTCCCCCGCGCACCGCGTACGTCCGCGGTGACGTTGACTATCAACGAGGGGGCTAAGACTTCATACGCCGATGTTCTCGCGACGGCGCGACAGAAGGTCCCGCTTGCGGAGATCGGCGTCGAATCCCTCGGAATGAGGAAGTCGATGACCGGGGGTATAATTATCCGGCTCCCAGGCGACAGAGACAGAGGAAAGGCGTCGCGATTGGCGACGCGTCTGGCCGAGGTGCTGGATCCGGCCGCGGTGAGAGTAGCGGCCCCGAACAGGACGGCGGAGCTGAGGGTGGCCGGGATAGACATCTCGATCGCTAAGGAGGAGCTGCGGCAGGCGCTGGCCTCAACGGCGGGATGCGGCAGTGCGGAAGTGCGGGTCGGAGAGATCCGCACCACCAGATACGGCCTTGGGACTGCATGGGTAAGGTGCCCAGTGGCTGGAGCCCGGAAATTAGCCCGGGACGGGAAAGTAGCTCTGGGATGGTCCACGGCGAAGGTCACGGCTATCCCGAAGAGACCCTTGCAGTGCTTTAAATGCCTGGAGCTGGGGCACATGCGGGCAACCTGCACGTCCAACGTGGATCGCGGGCATCTGTGCTACAGGTGTGGCGGTAGCGGGCATCGTGCCAGGGGGTGTCCCGCCTCCGCGCCCAAGTGCCCGTTATGCGAGTCGCTGGGGGCGCCAGCCAACCACAGGATGTGCGGGGCGGCATGTGCTCCGCCGAGAACTAAGAGGAAGCCACCGATCCGTGAACCGACCGCGGAGGTAACGCAAGAGGGGAGCACCGTCGAACATTCAGCGGCAGATGGCCGGGAGGAGGCCATGGAGGTGATTGAGGGATTTTAACCGTCTCCTCCAATGCAACCTGGGCAGATCAAGAAGGGCGCATGACCTGCTCCTCCAGACTATCCGGGAGGGAGAGGTCGCCCTCGCGACAGTGGCCGAGCCGTATCGCGTCCCTGACGCTCCCAACTGGATCGGGGATTTGGACGGACTGACGGCCATAACTTGGACGCCGACCCTGGGCGCCTTTGGCACCCTGCTTGACCGTGGCAGCGGCTACGTCGCGGTCGAATGGGCAGGAATAGCGGTGGTGGCGGTCTACGTCTCCCCCAACAGCGGCCTGGCCGCGTTCGGGGA
Organism: Bombus fervidus; assembly: GCF_041682495.2. Taxonomy (NCBI): domain Eukaryota; kingdom Metazoa; phylum Arthropoda; class Insecta; order Hymenoptera; family Apidae; genus Bombus; species Bombus fervidus. The sequence continues at coordinate 1,309,456 of NC_091527.1, forward strand.
CTTTCTGGACGATGTCGGGGAATGCGTCAAAAGGTGCTTTCCCCGTCAGGTGCTGGTCCTCGGGGACTTCAACGCTCACTCGACGCAGTGGGGGAACTCCGCGACGAACGCCAGAGGAAGATGGCTGACAGACTGGGCTGCGGGACTCGGACTCCTGCTGGTAAACAAGGGTACGGCGAGCACCTGCGTGGCGTGGAGGGGGTCCTCCGTGGTCGACATCACGTGGGCCACCTCGAAGCTGTACCCGAGGATCCGTGACTGGAGAGTGGCCGAGGGAGTCGAGACCTTGTCCGATCACCTCTACATACTTATGGAGGTGGTCTCGGAGGACTTGGACGAAAATAACAACCAAGTCGCCCGAGGTGGTGCGAGCCGCTCCGGCCCGCAACCACCCAGATGGCGCCTGAAGGAGCGGGACAGGGAGATGTTGCGGGCGGCAGCCATCGTCTCGGCGTGGAGCTGGGACGCCCAAGGGACGACCAGTCTGGGAAGCGTCGACGAAGAGGCGGAGATCCTCCAAGAATACATGAACGCGGCGTGCGACGCCTCGATGCCGCGCTCCGTCCCGGGCGGTGGACGCAACCGCAGCGTTCACTGGTGGACGCCGGAGATAGCGGAATTGCGGGCGAGCTGCGTACGGGCACGCAGAAGATTCCTGAGGGCCCGTCGCCGTAGAAGGACGCGCGACGAGGAGGAGATCTCCCGCTGCTACGGGGTCTACAGAGAGGCGAGACGAACTCTGCAGCGGGAGATCAAGATCGCGAAGGCTCGGTCTTGGAAGGAGCTGATCGAGGCGGTTGAGTCAGACCCGTGGGGGCGGCCGTACAAGGTGGTAACGAAGAAGTTGCGACCCGCGGCCCCCTCGCTGACCGCCAACATGGATCCGGTACTGCTGGCCAGGGTCATCGGGACGCTGTTTCCGCGGCAGGACAGCGACGCGGGGCGGTCGGGATCGTCCCTCTCCTCCGGCGGGGGCGAGACGTCGTCAACAGCAGCGGTGGCGACGACGTCGACGGAGCGGAGCGAGGAGCTGCAGGTCACTCAGGAGGAGCTTCTCGCGGCGACTAAGAAGATGGCGTCCCGGGATGTGGCACCGGGTCCGGACGGAGTTCCGGGCCGAGTCTGGGCGGAGACGATGGAGGTGGTGGCCCCTCGCGTGCGGCATCTGTTTACCCGATGCCTGAGGGAGGGCATCTACCCGCGGATATGGCGGATGGCGAGATTGGTCCTGCTGCGAAAGGAGGGTCGTCCGCCGGAGTCGCCGTCAGCGTACAGGCCGATATGCCTGCTGGACGAGATCGGGAAGCTCCTCGAGAGGGTGATCGCCGCCCGTCTGGAGGCCCATATCTCGGGGCGGGTTCCCGGATGGCACGACAGTCAGTACGGCTTTCGCCGGGGTCGCTCCACGGTGGATGCTGTGAAGCGGGTGAGGAGCATGGCGGAGGACATGGTTTCCCGCTACGGAACGGCGGTAGCGGTCTCCCTGGACGTCAGCAATGCCTTCAACTCAATCCCCTGGGCGAGGATAATGGAGGCTCTGCGACATTTCGAGGTGCCGGCGTACCTGGTTGAGGTCATCGGAGCCTACCTAAACGATAGGTGGATCACCTTCACTGGGAAGAACGGGGAAGAGAGAAGGCGCGTGGAGCGCGGCGTCCCGCAGGGTTCGGTGTTGGGACCAATCTTGTGGATCACGGCCTACGACTCCGTCCTCCGATGCCCGATGCCCCCGGGCACGGGCTTGGTCTGTTACGCCGACGATACCCTGGTACTAGCCGGGGGACGGTGGTGGAGTGAGACCGTGATTCTCGCGGAAGACGCTGTGGCATGCGCGGTGCACGCTATACAGCGACTGGGGTTGAACGTGTCGCCGGCCAAGTCGGAGGCCCTATGGTTCTTCGACCGCCGCCGCAGGGGATCCCCTCCCGATGGTTTGTCCGTGGCCATAAATGGCGAAGCGGTGCCGGTGAAGTGTCGTATGAGGTACCTGGGCCTCACCATCGACAGTCGGTGGACGTTCGGACCACATTTCGAGCTCCTGGTCCCGAGGGTGACGGCTGCAGCCAACGCCTTGTGCGGCCTTCTTCCGAATATAGGCGGAGCAGGGTCGGGAGTCCGCCGACTCTACGAGGGAGTGATCCGGTCCCGGGTCCTCTATGGGGCACCGGTGTGGGCCCAAGACCTGATGGCCAACCGTCGCAGTCGTACCCTGGTGAGGAGACTGCAAAGGACGATCGCTATCCGAATAGCCAGAGGATATCGAACAATATCCTACGAGTCGGCGACAGTGCTGGCGGCGTCCCCCCCGTTCGAGCTGCGGGCCCTCGAGCTCTGTCGGGTGCATGAACACCTGAGGGCACCGCCGTCGACGGTGGCGCTGTCGCTGGGCGGCCTCTCGGCCTCGAACGTCCGGGAAGAGGCAAAGCTGGAGATCTGGGAGCGGTGGCGCTCCCAGCTGATGGAGGAGGACGCCAGGCGGCCACACCGAGCCGTCCGCGCCGTGCTTCCCAATTGGGAGGCTTGGAGAGATCAAGGCGGGGTTCCGCTCACCTTCAGGACGACACAGATGCTCGCCGGACACGGGGTCTTCGGTGAGTACCTGCTGAAGATCGGGCGGGAGGTGACGTCCACCTGTCACCACTGCGGGGAAGAGGAGGACACGGCGCAGCACACGCTGGAGTTCTGTCCAGCGTGGGCGGAACCGCGGCGCGTCCTGCAGCTCGACATCGGCGAGAGGTTGGCTCCGGAAGCGGTCGTTGAGGCCATGCTCCGAGGGCCCCGGGAGTTCAACGCTGTCCGCGCCTACTGCGAGGAGGTTATGCAGAGAAAGGAGCGGGCAGAGAGGGACCGGAAGAGAAGAGCCGATCCCAGTAGATCATCGCATCAACGTCGCAGGGGCTCCGTACGACGCAGGGGCGCGGCGCCGCCGTCGCTGCCCCGGGTGCGCCAGATTAGGGGACGTGGCGCTAGGAGGAGTGGTTCCCCCTAGCTTCCCAACTCAAGCCGGAATGCCTCCCTAGACAACTACAACGGCAGGGAGATAGACGACGAGGCTGCACTCGGTAGTGATTCGCAAGAGACCCCGGGTGCACCTCCGAACGTCGGGATGACCACCGTGGGGTTTTAGTCGGTAGGAGTCCGACACTACACGGTCGTTGCTACGCAGCGCCGAGTGTCCATGAGGATTTCCCCACGATAAAAAAAAAAAAAAAAAAAAAAAAAAAAAAAGTCGACGACGATAGCGACCCGTCTTCAGGACGCAGTCATGGTTTCCATCAAGAAAAAGAGACAGAGAATATAAAATCGGTGTTTTTCTACAAAGAGCTTGGAGCTGTTTCCTCGCCGGTGGATTAAAGTTCCGTTTCTTTCCTTGTTGCTTTCTTTCTTCAACCCATCTTTTTCTTTCTTTTGACGTAATTAAAAGATTACGATCAGGAAGCTCTCGCCCTCGTCACCGGAGATCGCGGCTCGATGCGGCTCGCGTTCAAGTAATTTGCAAGTTGGTCGACTCTAGTTAGTCTGCGATGACGCCGTGGATGCATCTAACGAGAAAAAACTTCGTTGAAATAAGAACGGATTCCGTCAATCCCAGGTGGCGCACCAACTGCGCGGGAAAATTAACGTCGTGCGAGTGCGATGATCGAGAAGCCGACGAAAGAGTTGCTGTTTGTGAGGGAAATCTCATCTCTGTTTTAGGTGTCTTTCGAGACAAATACTCAACAATTACGGGAAATAAAAGAAAATTTCACGTATCAAACGAAAATTTTAATTCTGTAATCCTTGCACCATACGTGTAGAATTTGAATTCTTTTAATGGGTTTGATTATTAGCGCTTATTTTTATTTGTAATTATTGTTCGATTAATTTTTATCATTATTCAGTTCTTCGTTTCTGAAAGAGGTTTTCAGTATTGACATCGGTACGGTACGGTATTTTAAAACTATGTTATAACGTAGGTACAGGTTATCGTAGGCGCATAGGTTCGATTAATAGCTTAACTAATATGGGCTAATTATACAGAAGTGGATAGTGAATTCTATAGACACATATACAATAACCTTTTTTAATAATGAAAATTTAAAGATTTAAAATGAAAGTTTCGAGTGCTCGTTGAAGTTAGATGAACGTACATATCAAAATTTGAATACCAAAATGAGATATAATAGCATAACCTCCATATCAGCAAAATAAGCACCTTTTTACGAAGAGTTTTACCGGCATGAACTTGCCTATTGCAAGACGAGAAATAGAAGATTCAGAAAAATATAAATTTGCATAAGCATCCACCCTCTATTTACAAAATAAAACACAATTCCTCTCGCTATCCCCTATCAACTCTCTATTATGTACCTCATCATAAAACTTCCTACACACCAAAAACTTATGAATTGTTAACCACTCGTCTTATAACATCGACTCAATCTCGTGTAATCACGGTGCAGATGTGTCGAGCATGGAATGTACCAAAGTTAAACTTCAGTTTTAATTCGCGGAGATTAAAGTCGGCCGAACGCAAATGTTCGTCCACGCCACGGCAATTAAACTTTAAGTGGCTAATTCCACCGTAGACACTGGCTAAAAGCATCACCAAAGCAAAGGGAGGTTGACAATAGCTGCGAGCACTCACACCCTCGTGAAACGCGCGTATTACATGACCAACCCTCGATGCAACAATCTGTTTCGAGCCAGCAAAAACCACTTTTGCCCCTTCTTCTTTACATACCTGTGCCACATTAAGTCTAGACTTCAGACTCTAGGCCCTAAAGCTATTACGCTAACAGTCCTTTGACCGCGTGAAGATTGTTACTCTTTCTCTGTCGACTCTTGGCTGGCAAACAGCCGCTCACTTAGGAAACTAGCACAATAGGCACCGGTGAACGACTCGAGTCATGTCGAGTTACGAAAAACGCTAGGCCCGAAGGTAGACATCCAATTAGCCGTTTTGTCGGAACGAAAGAGGTGCGACCACGGAGATTTCGTCACAAACAAGAAGTCAAGGAGGACGAAGAGGAGGCGGACGAAAAGGAGGCGGACGAAAAGGAAGCGGGTGATGACGCAATAATTCGTCGATAATGTCGCCACGGTCTCGGACGTCAAGGATCGGGGGGATGCGACTTGAATATGCGAAAGCAAAGTCGATTCGGCGTGTTATACACGCTCGAGTGGTCGATTAAGCGATGCGGAGTGTTTTATTTAATGTTGAAGGCGAAACGGAAGTAATTATAGCTCCTCGAAGCGTAAAGGAAGGTCCTAAGGAAGGAAGAGAGATGGTGGTTGGTTATAGCCAGCGGGCCGAGAAACCAACGGAATCCAAGAGTGTACAAGGAGAAAGGGTCGTAAAGAGAGAGAGACAGACAGAGAGAGAGAGAGAGAGAGAGAGAGACAGACAGACAGACAGACAGACAGACAGAGAGAGACAGGGAGATAGAGAGAGAGAGAGAGACAGACAGACAGACAGACAGACAGAGATAGAGGGAAAGAGAAGGAGAAGGGAAGGTGATACTTGATCGAGCAGGTGGTTAGACAACTTGACTGAGCTACGTAAACTGAAAGCATTTCATTAATTAAAGGTACCGATTAAAATCGCATCTTCTGGATATCACGTTAACGTTAATTAACGTGCTTACTCGATGTCATTTGGTTACCATGCGCGGCGACATATCGATCGACTTGATGGATTTTATATCGAGATTAAACGTGGTGTCAGGAAGATGGTTCGAACGATTCGTGATATGCAAAAATGTAGGTGGTAAGGAATAGTAAACCCATAGTAAAAGCTCTTTAAGCATTGTTGTAAAAGATGAATCGAGATTTTTATAAGAGTTCAGTTTTATCGACTTTTATAAGAGGATTGTTTAACCCTTCCATTGACCGAATCATCGTTAAGCTTTGTGTTACGTCGTTCGACTCTCTACCTGGACCAGGCCTCGCATCGCGAGCGGGATGGCAACCATATGTCTGCACATCCTTATTGCGTACCCTAAAGAATCTCAAGGACCGACCATAAATCTTAGAAAATTCCAACTAAAGTCTTTCAGATCGAACAAAGATCTTTTCTACGAAAGCGTTTTCTAAGATCTCTGGTTTGTGTCCGGAAAACACTTGAAAATAATTTTTTTCCGCACGTGCGATGCTTCCCACCACCAATCTTCCATCGAGGGCGGTAAGGCCCCTCCTAGTCCACCAACAATCGTAATAGCCAATAGAAACAATGTCTATTGCCCTCACTTTTCTGGCCAAAAACTGTCATCAACAAATCCGATGATCCTGTGCGCTAGACACACCCTTTCCTAGCTCTCCTCTGACCCAGCATCCGTCACTTTCGTAGTCCATTTTCGTCGTCAGAACAGTCAACAAGTCTACCACGGTTTTACCCTTAATTCAGTCCGTTCGTAAAGTCTAACTATCTCATCGAGAGATATCGTCAAGTCGGGTCATATTTTCTGTAACGCATTAACTGTACTCATCGTCAAATACTTGTGACGCTCATAATATTGTGTGATCTATTGTTGAATATATATGTCATATTAAACTGTTAACACAGCGTTGATTTCAGTTAACCACCCCTGTTATCCTAATCGAAACAAGGGGAACGACTATTTCGCGGCGTCGATTAGCCGAATCGTAGCGAGAATTTACGCCTCTCGCTGACGCGTTTTCCTCGCGACCGCGTCTCTCCGCGAACGGTCGTAACACTTTGTAAAAAGTTAATTTTCAGCGAATATTAATCGCTAAGACATATTTGCTGATATTTTTGTACGAGAAACGTAACGCATTAATGTTTCATAAAATCGTTTAATTAATTGATAATTTCAATGTTGAGTAACATGCTGAATGGGTGAATTTAATTTATTCTGCTTTACGGCGTTTTATATTTAGAATAATTTAGATTAATTTTTAATTTAGATATTTTAAATACAAAAATTTTTGTGTCACTATTCCGATCTTAGCATATTTGAATTTTAGGACTGTAGTTCAATTATGATGATTAAAATGAAATTTAAGTATTAAAATCAGCGTCCCAAAGATAGGTAAAAATTCCATGAATATCGAATATTGTAAATATAATTAGGTTGGAGAGGATTAATTAATGCATTCTGTTGGAAAATGCATATTAATATATACATCAGGAAGATTTAAAATTAAATAGATCCACGGAGTATTAATGTTGACACAACGTTTGAATGAAATATTACGCAATAACGCGTGAACTCCGAACAACATTACCCGGATGTATTTTCCATAAAGCTATGAGTTAAACTACATATTTCATTGAACATGCAGACTGAAACAAATATATAATAGTTTACATTAAGAGATGCCTTTCTATAAATTCGACAATTTTAATTAAATAACTTGATTACTCCAAATTTTTATTTTTGTAACTCATCGAAAAGATACATAAAAAAATATCACTATCTAAAAATTTAACAAAAATATAACATCCCAAAAATACCCTGAAATAAAATCGCATAAAATTCACTGTTTATTGTAAATTTGTTTTTTGTGTATCTCGCATCTCGTAAACATTTCGTCGTATATGTGCTGACTTACGAATTTATGACACAATACGTTCTTCTACAATTCCAAAAAATATGGAAAACAGCAGGCAACGTACTCTCACTATAATTACACCATAAAATCATAACATTCCAATATACGAGTACAAATTCTTATTCAACCAGTGAAATAAATACAATAAAAATATCAATAACATCTAAATCTTTGTTAGTTTTCCATATTAGACTATTTAAAAAGACAAAAGCTAACTTTAATTACTAATACACTTTTAAATGTCGTTTACAATAGATTCTTCGCTTAATACAATGTTTGGTTCAAATATATCTATCTCGAACCACCAACATCAACTCAAACATCGTAATAACTAAACTGCGAATTTTTATGCAATTTCATATTTTCGAGAATGCAATTAAAAAAGTACAGCCTCGATAGATAGTTATTTCACTTGTCAAATATTACAGGAAGCACAGTAATTTTCATATTTTGTATATTTTTTCATATAGTATACATTCTATGATCTTTTGCACTTTCAAATTTCGCGTAAATACATGATTAATTCACACCACACCCTGCATATATAACGCACCCTTATCCCATCAACGAGATAAACAACAAATAAACCACCCAAGAAAAGAAACAAATCATCGAAAGAAAGAAAAAAAAAAACAACAAAATGTGTCAAAAAGAAAAGAAAAAAAAAAACAACAGAAACGGAATGACAAACGCGAGCAAAGAAACAGCTAAACTACGTCCCTCATTCTATTCAACCCTTGGCAACCCTTGTAAAGACAGATGCTTGCGGCAGCGTAGGCGAGGGCGGCCGCTTTAATTTCTTTTTGTTCCACTTTATTTATACGGAACGAAGCATTGTGCGCCGTCGCAGCTAATGCGCAAATTGAATCGTCTAGCGGCAAAAGCCACAGAATACACCGGCCATGTAATTTCGTTGCTCGCGAGCGAAAATGCGGGAAAGGGTGGGGGTTTTTAACTCGTTTACCCATTGCGGTTCTAACGAGACCGCTCTCGTCGTGGCTCGTCGCGCGACTCGCTCCGCTCCGCTCGTGATCGCAGTTCTGGCGCGGGGCAGATCCACGCGATACGGCCGCACGGACGACCGATTGTTTGCCAAAATGACGTTACAGCCGCGAATCGAGCCTGCCTCGAGGGACACGAAACCGCCTTTGATCCTGCGAATTTCACCCTGGCCGCAAACGCGGCCACGTGGTCGCGTCGATTCCATTCGATTCGCTTTGTAGCCTCCAAGTCGCGTGCAATACTCGCAGATACCCCCAATCAGATTTGTCGCCTGCGTCGTCGTTTGACCAGCGAGCTGCTCGTTATTAACGTAATTGCGGCGCTTGTCATGTATGTCTTCTAGATTAGAATCAATATATGCGACGATCTTGAAGCAGTTATTATTAGACTGCGGATTTCTGCCCTTCTTTGTGAAACTTCAAGATACCAAAATGCGCACAAATAACGTTTGATAGATGAAACAAATTTCTATTGAAATCTCATTTCTTCACGTATGTTCGGAAAAATATAAAAATGCATAAAAGTCTGCAGTATAGTCATTTATACAAATTCATACTTTTAACGAATATAATACAGAAAATGAAACTTTGATAGAAAATTGAATGACAACCTCGAATAAGCGTCTAAAGTACATTTAGCACGTTTTGGATTAGGGTTACGATCAGGTTTAAAAAACAGTTTTCAAAATTACACTATTTTGTGGATTTCAAGCATCTAATAATTCAGTTTGTTCAACATTACATCACCTTCTGATTACGTTCGTTTTCAACTTGTGTGTACTGGAACGATCTATAGGGATCGTACAACCACATTCTATTGATAATTCAACTTTGATCAAAATGTATTATCGATCATTATTCGAGGTTTCCCATTTAATTGTTTTGCAAATTTCATGTCAAATGAGACAAAAATGATATGAATGAAATTTCGAAACAGAGAGAAAAGTTTGTCAGCTGATTCATTGATATGTGTTTCTAGCGCAAAATGCTATTGTTCATAACTTGAAAAATAGTTACTACCCTCCTTTGGAAATAAACGCACGTGACTAAATCGTTCACATATTAAAATACAATTTTCCTGTTTGCCAGTGACGATTCACGTAAACTTACCCCGGAGGGTTAATTAAATATAAATTCGAATTTGCTTCCAGTTCGACGAATTCGAATTTAAATAATCCCTGCAGGGGAGGAAACGTATTTTCTGGTTGCATTGCCCATGAATGTACTGAAAATGTTAAAAAATCCAGTTAAGCCGATTCTCTTTATTACATAACATGAACACACCGGCGAACGTAATATTTTTCACGTTGATATTTAATTTCCTTCGTTCCCTTTTACTGCGTTAGACTCATCAAAATTAGATAATGTCATTATAGTACAAAAATAAAAAGTAAATAAAATTCGACATTTAATCCAGCCACTTAACTCATTACTATAATTTCGCTGAAGTTTCACCCGAATAATTTTTCTCAAAAAAATCCCATTAAATTATTTTAATTTACAATTAAATTACCAAACGAACAATTCCTTAACCTTTATGGGATGAATGAAATCTGCAAAAAAATGGCAGTGTAACGACGTTTACAATAAACAATCAAATAAAACAACTTCGCTACGGCACAGAGAATGAAACAAAAATCGACTTAACCCGTTGTCATACTCTCGGTGCAGTTTCATACCAACAATCCTTTTCGATCCACCTTTACATTAAAAATTAAATTACCAAATAAACAATGCTTTAACTTTGTGAGATAAAAGAAATCCGCGAAAATGGTATGGTAACGGAATTTACAATTCACGAGAGAATACGGAACGAATCGTAAACGTTAATACACGTTAATACATCGAATTGCTATGTGCAGCAGTTGATAAATCTGCGATGGTTGAAAGGGATATAGAACAGACAAAATAAAAAAGGATATAGCAAGATGAACAGGTCAATACGGATGGTACAAAAGAACGTGATGATGCCGTACAGTCATTTAGTTTGCTAATTAATCCTCCGTGAATATGTTGGCGAACGGAAACAAGAATGATGGAATTTTATACCTCTTTATGCAACAAAGTTCCAGTTGACGTAATTATACACGTTGTACATGAGACATGCTGGTAGCGAAGGGATACGCGCGAACAGCTTGCATCACACGATAATTAATTAAATTCATGCAATGATCAGAGCATAACACCGTGATTTCAAGTTAGTTTTTCAGTTAATTATTTAGGCAAGATCGCACCGAAATATCAAAGAACGATGCGAGAAAGCCACAGGTTGCCGTGGCTCGCAATTTCTCGCCCCGATTTTTACTCCCCCGCAAGCGAATACTTCGAAACTAATGGCGCGAAACTAATGAGCGATTCGGATAGATTAATACTAGGTTCGATCGAAAGCTTTCTGAAATGCGAACGTGTAAAAATTGTTAACAAGTGAAGAAAAAAACAGGTCATACGGTACTAATATCATCTTTTAACAATGGAGAAGTTGTATGTAAACACCTAATAGAATATACGATAGCTGATCTACAATCGAATCGAAGGGAACATGAAAATTTCGTAATAATACGAATCAACAAATCCATGAAATCGATCATTTAAAACACAGACATAAAAGGAAAAAACCTCAGATCGAAGACTCAAGTGTAAAGATAGTACGTCGAAAGGAAAACAGATTTCCCCTTTACTGCGTTGTTCGTTAACCACCCCAAAAGATATCACCCTTATTCTCGCGAATCCATGTTCAGGAAGCGTAAGAAGCAAGAGCACGGAAAGCGTTTCGCAACATCACTTCGTAGGAAGCAAGTTGGCAATATTTTTCCACTTACCTATCTCCTGATTCGTGATTCTGCCGCGGCACAGCGTACAAGCACCGAGGACGAGAAGAAATGACAGGAGCGTGTGAACGGAGGCGGCCATCTCATCCAGGAGCATCTCGACGCTTCGATGTCACGTCACGTCACGTCACTCGTAGTCACGTCAACGACACACGTCTCCCCCTTCACCCTTTTCTCCCTTCTCTATCTCACCCTTTCTTCTCCCTCGACGATGCACACAAGTTGTCCTTTTCCTTCTGAAACGACGATTCCTCCCTTTTGCACAACGATGAAGTACACGGAGAGACACGGACTACCCGTGCTACCGATTCGAGCTTTTTTTCTCTTTCCAAGCGAAGCTTCCTCTTCTAGCCGGCTCCGTGCTTCCGACGCTCCCCCACCTCCTTTTTCGCCGAGCTAACTCGCGCCAGTTTCTACTCCAAACCACTTTCTGCGATTCAAACTCTCATCCGTCGATTGCCACCACCCTCTTCCTTTACTTCACTCCCTCTGGCTCGCTCTGTCCCGCGTCAGCACGCGCGTCCTCGTCACCACGCGTACGGTTCTTCAGTTGCTTCTGCAGCAATCCCACATAACCCCTTTCTTCTTTTTTTTCAGGAGTTTCGCGTTGCTCACCACCTTCGAACAGAAAAAATCGTCGCGCGTTTAGATCGAGAGATACAAAAAGATGGACGAGAGAGAGACTGTGTCGCCTACGATGATCAAATGCCGTCAACGACCAACTGAAGAACACAAATAGCTTTCATGCATTCAATTGACGTGGCCCACGTGACGGATATCTCGTCCCTTATACCAAATCTGCATCGTGAGATTAAACGATTGTGCTATGTGATCTCTGTCAAGATCTTTAGTTTTACGTTGTTCCCAATAATGTTATTGGTGTATGGTGTATATTGGTGTAATCGAATTTTCCATCTTGTAATTCTTTTATTTATTTACAGTAGAACTACGTTCACGGGAACTTCGTTTATTGGAAGAAAATTTTAGGTAACGATAAATTTTTCCGAACTTTTATCGATTCAATCCACAAAAAATAACTGAAAAGATGTGGTAGGTACTATGAAAATAAAATGAAGAGCCTGACAAAAAAATGTCTTCATTAGAAAATGTGTGTAAATATTTTTTTGTAGTCACTGTGTATACACTGTTCCTTACATTATAGTTTTTGTTCGTATACTTTTCGTATTAATTTCTTTCGTACAAGTTTTATGCTTTTTTAAATGACTTTTACTTTTCTTATTTTTTTCTTTATGTTCTTTGTAACAGCTTTGACCATCGTTGCTGTTTCTTAAATTTTCATGTAATAATAGAGAATATTGAAACACTAAAGAATAAGGAAAATTAGATTTCAGAGAAGTAGAATAAGAACTTATTTTTAGAACTGGAGAGTATTAAATTCGGTATCTAGTAAATGTAAAAGATCAAAATTATAATTGAAAGTAGAATTCGATTTGGCTCGATTAAAATCTAATTCGGGTTCATTCGATTTGCCATACTGTAATAGGTATTTCATTGAATATCTAATAATGCAACGAAAGTTTCTTTGTCGATTCTGAATTTGATGTTAAACGAGGGCTCAACTTATAAAAGGGTTCGCGGAAAGTGTAAAAACATCCGTTCGGAGAATTCAAAAGGAAAAAGAATCTTAAACAGATGCTAATTGATTGGGGTTAGGTAACGAAGGACTGCCAGTGGAAGTTCATTCTCACTTTGAACGATGTAGCATAATCTGTTCTTCTTGTTCAATTTTTTCTACCTCTTTCACTAATTAATTTTTTTCAATTTAACAGCTCTCCTCGTTCCTTTACTTGACATATTTGTAGTTAAAACTGCTTTTGCTGCATTTCAATACGTGCATAATAAGGAACTAATTAATTAGCATTCTGTAATGTTTTCGCTTGGAAATGCATTACTTGAAGAAAAAAGATGTTGTTAACCGGAGAAGAATGGCGACAAATAATTAAAGAAAAGCATCCTGAAAGTCAAATCCTATTTGAAAAAAGGGATACCGTTCTCCCGGAAAAATTTCGCGTTTGCGGACAATGGAGATGGACACGTTTCACGTAAATTGAAAACTATCAATGCAAGATCGAGTGGGCTTTGTGCGTTAACGATTTGTGACACGCCGATACACGAGGTGGATTGCGAATGAAAGAGCTGAAAATAAAACGCATCATCGAAAAAGCGCGCAAAAGATCAGCATCCTAATTAGTAATTTAAATCAAAAAACGAAACGCTGTTGTGACCTATCTGTAATATTGAGCAATCCATCTGAAATTCAACGAGGACTTTTCCACCTTTTGCACCAATCGTAATTTTCAGCTCAAAAATCGAATCGTCCAACAAGAATTAAAATAATCCTTCGATTATCGTCCGAGTATGAGGTAAAATCATTTTTCTCAAGAGGAACAACTCCGACGGAATAAGGAATAAAATTGAATAAATGGAGCTTGTTATGATAAGGGAAAAATACTCATAATATTAGAAAATTGTTTATGCTATTTATATATTTTTTACACATAAATATCCCATAAATGTATAAATATCCACAGTCTAATTATCACCCAAATATTCCCTGCATACACGCTATTCATAAAAACCTGTCTGTTCACTATTTTTAATTTTTTTCAGATCTACGAAATTCTTGGAATCAACAGTTGTTCTTCATAACGATCATGTAAATACATATTCAGGAAAATTGTTCAGGATTTTTATCAAAACATTTTTTCCACGTTTCTACAGTAAACTGTTCGTAAATACTTAGTAAAGATATTGATAACAAAATTCTTCAAGTCAATTACTTCTCCTAACAAAATCAAAATATCGAAATATATCTTTCCTATTATCCTACCACAACGGTAAATGTATATTTCAGAAGCAATATTTCTCCAACGAAAATTCCCATCGTCTCCTATCCTTTTACTTCATCACCTACCCTCAAACTCAGCTGCTTCTTAACCAACAGCATGGTTCTCGATTCGAGCGGGTAACTCGTCTGGGACAAAAACTAAGTTGAAAACTCGTTATCGCAAGATTCGCGAGAGCTTCACGGCGCACCGAGTCCTTCGTTGAAACGTGTTTCTTTTCGTGTGTGGCGCAATATCGCGAATACAGCGCCCGTTGATATCGAGCTTGCAAACGTTAACACGTGAAATTTCACTCGATCGCGCCACCATTCATGTTCACCAATCCCATCCGACTCCCCTGCACTGCCGCCATCTTTCGCCCTTTCACGCGTTTCACAACCCCCAAACGCATACGCTTCTCTCTTTCCTTTTTCTTTCTTTCAATGTTTTACTCCCACACACACAGACCAATTCCATTCTGCTGATTTTCCTTTCTCGCGCATGCAAGGTCTCGTATTCAGTTCCAACAGCGATTGCACACCCATTACAGTCTGCTGCTGCGAGACGATGTCTCTCTTTCTCTCTCCATTCTTTCTCCCCCTTTTTTTTTTTTTATATTCCCCTATGTGTCGCCTGCTGACGTTATGCATTCGTTGTAATCGCGTCCTGGTTTTTCGCCAGGCCGCTTTTCGAAAACGGTCGCGTCGTTCGCTGGTCTTTTTTTCACATTCAACGCAAGACCCTTTGGAGGTTGGGTTTGCCGCGTGTACGAGGTTGCCAGGGAAATTCGGCATAGCCAAGGTTTTAGGGACCGACGATACTATCAGATGATACCGATTTCGAAAAAGCGTCAAGGCTTGCTTTTTGTTCGATAGTTTGGCCATATTAAAATTTAACAAACGTGAACACAATGTTTATGTGATAGGGCGTTTTGTTAGTATAACCTTTCTTCTGTTCGAAATGATTCTTGCGCTTCTCTAGGTGAGAAAATTTGAGATCTTCAACTAGAATTTAGCTATAAACGCGAGATTTCCATATACATGTATAAACCGTTATACAGTAGAATTCGTATAACTAGTTACCAATTTACATGTAGAGTTGGTCAATGTGGTTTTGGAACGAGTCGTTTGTAATACAAGCCTCTCGAAAAGCCTGTCTGATCACATTCGTTTTTTATCAATTTCTTAATTTCATTACGAAAGTATACGAATGACTTGCTATTACCTCAAATTCATTTGTTTTAAGAAGATGACATAAAACATAAATTTCTGATATGCATTTAAAAAATAGTATTTGTAACATTGTCTCTTTGACAATGATACGTATGTGGTGTATACAAAGATCGCTTAGCGACCAGCAACTATGCTCTCACTACTACAATAATGATATTAAAGCGTAGAGAAACCTGAGTTCGCAAGAATTTCACGGATTATTTCAAAATATTTACGTACCAAATTTCTCACACAAAGTAACCTTCTTCCGTCAACCAAAGAACAGAATCCTACTCAATTGACAAAATATTCTGAAGCACGGATTGCACTAAAATTCCTCGAATTCTTAAGAGAGATCAGGATGGACGACGAACCGTCATAATGCGCGGAATGTAATCGACCAGAGAGAGAAAGAGAGAGAAAGAGAGTGCGAGAGAGAGAGAGGGGGGCGACCGCTTCGAGATTTCCATGTAAATGCATCGACGCGCGCGCAACTATTCGGCGGTCAGTTCGAGGGGCTCAGAGATTGAACCCTAACGATCCTCTCTTCACCCGATCTCTCTGTCCCATAAACGTGCTGGCGCAATAAGGGGCGTAGCAGGAGAGCAGAGAGAGGGGCTGGTTGGTTTGACAATAGGCGAATCCGACGGCGACGGCCACGGGAATTCGATTGCACCAGATATGCACTCCCCAAATGCAACGTCAGTCTTTCAGGCCTCAGGAAAAGCCTGGGAGCTGGGTTTCCGTCTTTTGTACGTCGCACTCTTGCGGCTGTGCGCTCGTTCACTGGAGCGCGCGCGCGCGCGCTTTATGAATATTCTTCGAATTTTAATGCGCTTTCCGACGACAATTCTCATTCACGAATTCGGGCCAGCCGTTGTTCCGAACAGTCGTCGACTACGTTTCGCGAACCTTGGCACGCTAACAGCACACGCAGGACGTGCTTCAAATTCGCCAACGCGTTCGTCGAATATTAAAAGGAATATAAATGAAGGGCGTAGAAACGACGTGATTCTCTTCTCTGTCATCGGCTTATGAGAGTGATTTATTTGTCGTGGTTGACAAGGGTAAGGTGCTTTGTATAGGGTTATAAATACGAGTAGTTATTGTTAGACTGTGGATGTTGATGCGAATTCATACTTCTACGAGAGTGATTTAAAAAATGAAACATATGCAGAGACTCGTTTCACTTTAAATATTGCCACGTGTATGCTTTACTTTGTATATTTTATGCATTATTCTCGTATTACGTCATGCATTTTTGCAACTTAAATTTTTTTTAATGTATAAACATTCGCAGTCTAGTTGTTTTATATTCTAAATAATTCTTCAATATTTTAAAAAATATCACATTTATAATAATACTTCGGTACATTCAACAATATTACGCTCTTACAAGGGTATTCCCTTGACCGATACACACCAACTTTGATGAAACTTTGCACAAGTGTTCTTTGAACCTATCTCAGAATTTAGTCGTAGTTCGTTCGTGCCCGTGTTTTACTTTAAGGCAGAAATCAACCCTCTTATCCAAGCCGGCCCGTATATGTAGGTCCTTATAAATTGTAAACGACAAAGGATATGAAAAAATGGTTTAAATAAAAGTTATATCGTATCTTGAAACTTACAAATCTGTGTGAAAAATTTCTTGGAAGAGTTATTTTTTATGTCATCATCGTAAAAAATCAGTTTTTCGAAAAAAAAACAACTCTCGCGCGGCTTTATGAATCTCGACACACGGTATGACTTTTATTTCAACCGCTTTTTGATATCTTTTGTCGTTCACGATTTATAAGCACTTACATAGAAGGGCTGGCTCGAATAAAAGGGTTGATTTCTCTTTTAATAACGGGCACGAACAAACTGCGACTAAATTCTTAGGTAGGTCCAATTGTACTATATCATAAAATTGTATTATAAAATATTATATATATAATTATATTGTTTATTATAAAATAAAAAACACATATGAAAAGTTTCATTAAAATTGGCGTGAATCGATCAGCGGGGTTCCCGTGTTAGTAGCTAATACTTTTTCATTACTGTAAACAATATTACATTCTTAATGATTTGATAATACTTTCGCCAGTATTTTTGACGATCTTATCTACACGCTAACAAAAACTTTATACTAGGCTCAACGATTCGCACGAAATCATCTTTCTTGAAAAAGATTGACCAATCGATTACACAATAAGTGTAAAATCTTCATCGAAAGAAAACCACAAACGATATCCTCAAATCACAAGAATCATAATAAATACACGTGAGAAAAAAAAAGAATAGCAGTTCACCATTTTTGATCTGACACGCTCGAACGCAAAATCAACAGCTGAAAATCACGGGGTTCACAATGGATTCGAGGCAGGTGGAATTGCACCGACAAACGACTGTGTCCTTCGAATGGAGCGAGTCCTTCTTATTTGCGTCCACAGACGGGCTAAATTGTTTCCTCGATAGCGAGCCTCTTTTAAGAAAATTGCTGGTTAACCAGCGACAAGTGTCTAATTTGCCTTCGTTCGACTCTACTATAACGGTTCCTGGTATCGTGATACTTTTCTGATGTCGCACAACCTGCGAACTTGGAAACAGAAACGTCGAACAATTTGGCGAAATTGTTTTCTTACGAGTTAATGTCGCTTTTCGAAAAACGCTACGCCATTGAATCGCACACGGAGTTGTCCAATTCAGAAAATTATTCGAGCGTCTGTTTCTTTATGAAATTTGCGTAGCCAGGCTCTTGGTGAAACAACATTTACTCAAGAGTAGATTGCAAATTTTTATGCAATTTCATGTTTTTGAACATATAATTTAAAAAGCAAGACCTCGGTAGAAATTATTTTACTTGACAAATATTATAAAGTGTACTATATTTCGGATAATTTATACGCCTTTTCAAGTTATGCGCATCTTGTGCAATTTTGCGCTTTCAAATTTCCTATAAGTGCATAAAATTCCGCAGTCTAACCATAAGATATCGGTTATCGAACGTTCGACATAACGACGTATGTTCGTTTATTAATTGAAGCCTCTGTATTTAAAAGTACTGGAATTATCTGACTACAGTTTCACTGGGACAGGTAAATATCGAAATAGTAACGATGCCATGCAGTCGCGTTATCGACCGTGACAGCGTAAATTTGCTGATTATTTATCTACCGACATCTCGGATTAAGAGGAATATTAATTGAAATGTTAATTTCGGTGAATAATCTTCAAAATGACACCTTTTGTCGATTTTTGTCGAGATCCGATAATTGCAAAGTAAAGGAAACGATTGGAACTCCTTGTTTCTTTCGAAAGTTGTTTGAATAGTTCGAGTAATTGTTTCTTGAAATTACTTTCGATTAATTTAAACACGTCTCTCCTTTTTCGAAACTTCGTTATTGAGCACAGTGGTTTCATTAGGTAAATAGTTTCTTATCTATTGTTTTAATCGTTTTTCTCCTTCAAGTGATTTGTTTCATAGAAACCTTTGGGAGAATTAATGCGAATTGTATTTTCACGAAATAGGTTCCACTGAATTCCACGCGTCATTTCCCCTACTGGATGGTGAAGAATTAATTTCCTTAAATTAACCGCAACAAGGGTCAAAGGACAATACGAGCCTTAAGGGTCTTGTACGAGGACCAGAAACCCGAGATGGTTCTCCATTTTCTAAGGTTTCAACTATAATTACTGTCTAAATACCGCGCCATCGAAATCCAAGCTCAGAGACGCCGAAATCTATTATATTAAATCCACTTCTCCCATGACGAATGCGGCGATCCAATATCTATACAAACGACGCACCGAAACATGGCTGAAAATTTTCGTCGAAACATGGACGTGGACGCAAAGAGAAGCCCAGCGTAGCGCAAAAAAGCAAAAAGCTTGTGCAAACGTCAAACAATTCTGCAACAACGACGAGGAAAGAATAAAAATAAAAACGTTCAAACAGCAAGAGTGTTCGTATGAACTGGATGCAACAACGGTATTTGCAAGGTTTTGTCGCGAGTTTCGTTGTCACGCTCGGAAAGACATCTTCCATTCTCGGTGCAACCTCGCGGTGGAACGCCAGAAGGGTAGCAGGAGAGGAGTCAGAAGGATAATAAAAAAAAAAAAAGGGAAAGCGTAGAAAAAGAGAAAAAGAATAAAAAAACTGCGCGACCACTCTAAATCATAATTACATCGTCCGCTCGTCGGCTCTGTTAAACTGGGTCGTGAGCATCTTTTGCGCCGCATCAGACACAACTGCTGTAAAAATGAATAAGTACGACAGAAAAGCGGAAGCGACGTCAGAAAGACCGACGTGAATTACAGCCATTCTTCCTTATTCAATTCGCCGCCACCACCGCCTCGAACTACCATCCCTACCGCCACCAACGACTCCGACGCCACAATTCGCACTTCTCATCGAACAGAACACGCTTCTCGCTACTCGCTGTTATTATTCGCGATGATTGTTTCCGACTGATCGACACCTTATTGTGCAAACGAGCCCGGCAACCTGATCTTACTCCATTAACGACGCCTTGATTGAGAAAAGCCTTCTGTTTCGGACAGGCATTTCCACCAACTCCCGAATAATTCCGTAATTAAAGTTTTCCCGATTCTCTCTTACCGGGTTTTCACAAAATCTTCCCCTCTTCATCGCCAGCTTCTCCTTCGTTCCATCGTTCTCTCTGCAATTCGATTTCGCGGAAATTTTGCTGCCTTTGTCATTTCGTTGCTTTGTGGGTGATAAATAGGCTGTGAGTATCTCTATCAAATTTTATAATTTTATGACAGGAATTGGAGAAATATAACTTTAGACAGGAATTTGTTTAGCGTATTCGATATTATGCAAGGCTGTACGAGACTGGGTGGGAGGCTAGTTGAAGAAAGATAGATTTGATTGGTTTGCGACGTAATGGGCCCATCTTCGCTTGATACGATAATAAATATAAGATATTTGTATTTTTGTTATTAACGAGATGGTCATAAATCTGTCATCTATTAGGCACGGAAATTTTTCATCAGTTTCGAAATTTCTAATAGAGTTTCTAATACAATTTCTAATCATCTATACACCGAGGAGGATCAAGAAAACTACATATCTTGTCATTGCACCTTCACGCTACCAATAGCTTTACCTAAATTACCTTGTAAGTTATCTTATTTTGGATATTCCGTGAATTGTGTATATTCTATGCATTTTTGTGCTCTTAAAATTCCAACAATTACAGACATTCGTAGTGTAATAATAACCATAACCACTTTTTTAATCCATTATCACTATTTTCCTCTGGTGTACACACGTCTTCGTATTAGCTGACATCGACCACCGTGGTCACTTATCCGGGGATTCGAAGTTTTAAGTGGATTCCGAACCACAGATGCCAAGAGCACAACAGAGTTCTTAGTGAGCTGCTCTCCTCTAACGAGGAGAACGATGCGCGCGACGTTCTAGCTAGTAATTTGACTCGAATTTTGCACATAGTTAAAGGGTAGTATATATAATAATACGATAAATGAGCGACTCTCGTTGCTCGAAATTTTGCGACAATGAAGCGGGTGAAGTAACTTTCCTGTTTTAACAATTACAATTGATACGGATAACGATGCGGGCTCGTGACGTTAAAGACTCCGGTGATTAATGCCAATTCGATCTAATAATCGTCGCGATTGAAAATTATCAGTATCAGATAATCCGAATGAGACAAAGTCTTTGATGACTTGAACTAATGACTATATTAATATTACGAATAATTATGTGTTTACGGGAAACTTCAAGTCATAGAAATGTACGAAATACGCATGATGCAGGTATAATGAGTCGTCGTGGCAAGGCTATTTTCATTAAGGTAAAATTTTTCCAAATTTCACCGTAAAATTAGTATACTCTATTATAGTGTGTCTTACTTGAATAGCAAAACGGGGTTCTTTTAAAATATTAAAATATTCTACAGTTTGTCAGATATTGTTCTCTTAAGTTCAAATATTTTTGTGAAATTTTGCTATGAGATAATTATTGTTATTTTACACGTTAATAAATGAACTTTAATAACTGTTAAACAAGGTGAAGGTTATAATATTTAATAGTTAAAGCAAGTCTTTATTTAGATTTTATACTTTTAGTTGTGTCTGTAATTAATATGGTACTGATTTATATTAATTTTTAATTGCATGATTATGATTAGAAGTTTCTACTTTAGAGACATCCAATTAGTAATGTAAGAACAAAGGACTGACAGAATAAATTGAAATTTGTTATGCTCGATACATAGGAAACGAAAACTACTATTGTAGCGTTAATACTTAAATAACCTTTCCGAACAATCTATGCATCTTGCTTAATTAAACGACTAAATAGTAACATGTATTTCTCTTATTAGTTAAAGCTATTAATTATTCTTAACATCGTGGTCCAACTATTATTCCACCCACATACAGACAGAGGAGATTCCATTGAGAATTCTCCGAAACATCAAATATCTTCTAATTATATTGCCATGCAAATAGAAGGGGAAATTGCGAAAATAGAGTAGAATCAACAGCTTCGATGAAGTCTTCAATTGTGTCAGCATTGATCAAAGTTAAAAGATACAATAACTTCTCATTATATCCTAAAATATTTTGGAAAGGTTGTTATGAAAGTGATTTGCGTTGTTATTTCAATTATACCTCCACTTATCAAAGTGAAAAGACGCAATATCTTCTCATTATCTCACTAAATAAGTGGATGAAAGAATGATGATAACGTTAAGTTCGACAGTTCTAACGTTCGTCTCCTGATATTTTTATATTTTATGCTACCGCTCTTAGGAATCATTCCAATAAGTAGAACAAGAAACGTGAACATCCGACGGATCTGGAGAACGTTGACGATGTCCGTGACCATCCCTAACCAACTAGATTTATCGCAAAGAACAAACTTATTTTCATCCCTATACACCACAAAATTCAAAAGAGTAACACTCGTGTTCCCTCGAGTACCCCATTATATCATGAAATACACGAAACGAGTGAAGTGTTCACCCACAAATTCCCAGAGATCTCTGGAGGCGTGCTTACCTGTTCCTTTCCAAAGTCAATCGCTTCTCTGAGAACGCTGCAACAATCGAAGCTTCGACGATCGACGAACCACGTTACACAATTTTCACCAAAGAAATTGTTTCCAAGGTTTTCTAATGGTTTCTAAGGGTTGCCGATTCGAAGAACGTTGTCGAAAATTGTTTTTTCTTTGATCAATTAACAACTCGTTAACCTTGCTCGCTATCGAAAGTCACCAAGAAACTTTTTCTTTCACCAACGATTCACTAAAACCCAGAACATAAACATCGTTCTACGATCTTCCAGGTCTTACGAAGGGTATCGATAAAATACTCCACCCCCGTCCGCGCTTCTTTCGAGTACACACGCATACACAAGTAGCACAATCTGAATTCGAATACGGATAATCGTTCTCCGAGGGAAGGATTAACCGGCGTACCTGATGCGTTACAACTTGTTGAAAAGTTGGAAAGATCGATCTCGCGCGATTAACGCGCGTGTGTACCACATAGTAGCCTCGCGATCCGTCGCCCGAGTAGCTTGTCACAAGACCCGTCAAGCTACCGGGCCTATTGTCCATCGACCCTCGCCACGCGACAGATCCATTGTCTCGCGAGACAGCGCGATATTAGCGGAACCTGATCACCATTCCTACCACATTCCTTTAATGCAACAAATTAATCAACTCAAATCCGTCGATCAACCTTGATATTATTAGTCAATATGACCAATTCGATCATACACGTTTCCCTTTATCTTTATAGAAACATTGACAAAAACTTCATTCTGGTAACACGAAGAAGTATAACGAACAAGTGTTCCCTGATGTGTCACTTTGATCACTGTGTATATTCCAATTCGACTCAATTTGGCGCGCGATCGTATACGCTCGACTTCTTTCACTCTTGCGGCTGTTTTAACCGTGAAGGACGACCAGTACTGGATAAAGGAAGCGATTTCGCGCAGCGATACTTATATTGTTCGCTCGGTGTTCGTGTGGCGCGCGCGCGGCCAACCCCCTGTTGTCGAATCAGTAGCAAAGGAAACCTTAGGTCGTGTCGCAAGGACTACTCGGTAATCACTGAGAGACGCGTTCCGTGAGACACGAGGCGCGCGCCGCCTCCCCGATGGAGCGCGCCCGGAAAAGCCCGAATGGGGCCGAACAGCCACGAACGCGGACAGCCGGAGGACGCGACCACCGAGAGACCGATGGGCCCACGGCCAGCCCCAACCGCCTCCAGCCACGAGATTTCCTTGTCGCGGCTTTCGAGGATGCATGTGCTCAACTCCACGCACGACACCCAGTGTCCAAGCACGGGAATGCTACTGCGTCTCGCTCGGTAGATCACGTTGCGAAATCGAGTATCTACTCCAGGCGATTTTTCAAAGTTGTTGTTTTGTGCAGATTTAGATTTCGGGTGATTTTCGTTGGATTATATTTTGATGGAGGTTTTGATAGCTTTAATGGGATAATTATAATGGAGAACACGTACAACGAGAAGTGTTATAGACTCTTACCTGTTTTAATTTGCGTTATGAGATTTCTTATAGGATGGGTTAGATGGTGCTAAGGGATTTTTCAAAAATATTCCTTTACGCGAGGTTCGAGAGTTTCTTTTTTAATCAAGTTTGAAGAGTATGCTGGTTGTTTTTTGTAACGGAATTAGGGACAAAGAATTTTAACAGATACGTATAATAATAAATATTACGAAGTACCGCCTTCGCTTGTTTTACGTTATTTACATACTATCAGTTCAGCTTAGAATATCTTGTTTGAGCGAAATTTGGAAAATAATCGACTAATTGTAGGCTTCTTAATGAATGAATAGGTTTCAAATAGGGAGAGAAATGTCTGAATATTAGTATCCTAACATATGAGATGATTAACTGTATTACTAATAACAGTGCATCTAAACACTGCTATGCATCAATATTAATTACAAACCAATCATTAACTCTCCCTATCCAACATTATCATCACTTTGAATGAATTTCATAAAAACGACAAGAATGTGCAGTAATTTACCAATCGAGTTAAACCTATTTCATTGAAGCTTTCTGAACGAGGCAAGATCAATTTCGTCGAATGAACGTAATTCGTCAAATTCCAACGAACCGGTGGTTCAGTTTA
This sequence comes from Bombus fervidus, assembly GCF_041682495.2. Classification (NCBI taxonomy): domain Eukaryota; kingdom Metazoa; phylum Arthropoda; class Insecta; order Hymenoptera; family Apidae; genus Bombus; species Bombus fervidus. The sequence continues at coordinate 1,334,041 of NC_091527.1, forward strand.
GATAACGGGAAACGTTTCGTCGCCGATCGACGTTCCGTCGAATAACCCAGCGCAGATTCGATGCGGTAATGTATCGAGGTGTTCGAAAATGTAGATTTTTCGTGAAATCGTATACACCGAAAATGGCACCGCTAATGCAAAACATGTGTTCAATTTAAACCGATGTTCGTTCATGATGGCAGCACGACGGAAGGGTGCATACATACGCACTTTGATATACATACCTTTACATGTGTATAGGTATGTATATTTTTTGTGGACGCATCAGTGGCCTCGTTATTTCGCGAAATGTTTTATTTTATCGTACAACACCACGAACCGAAATGCCGCTATTAATGCGACCAAAAAGGGGTTCGCGACGCGTCATTGTGTCCTTGTAACATTAAAAGAACCTTCGAAAAATTATTCGGTCGGGCAATGGTGCTAGAAATTACAGATTTTTTTTTTTTTTTTTTTTGAAGTTATTTATATTTCATTGCTTTTATCACACGTAAAAGTCACGATTTCGTTCTAATTAAGATGAAAACGATGTAATGCGTGTTTTCGAAAAAGTGCTTGTGAAAATGGAGATGAGAAAATAAAGGTGGGAACGTAGTACTGTACAAAGGTCTCAGGCCACTTGCCAAACGGAAATGTTTTGTCTTCATGACTGAATATATAGATACTCGAATGTTCTTTTAAATTTGTCGTCATTTCTCAACAAGTGTCTAACGCAAGAATTGATAATTTAGGAAACGATTGATTAATTTGAAATAATTAATATTCTATACAAAGAATTCTTTCTGAAATTTTGTGAAACAATTTTGCACAAATTCATTTTGTGTTATCTGTTCTTTTTCTTTTTTAATATTTCAAACAATCTATTACAAATTTCTTTCAATTCCTAAAATTGTTTTATACGTGTTTCGAAGCTTAAGTAAAATTTAATTTGCGATTTTATTTATCGAAGTATTCCTAAACAATTTATGTAACGAAAAAGGCTACAACCAAATGATGTCACAAAGGCAGTATCTATCTAAAGATTCGTTTGTGTATAAACATTCCATGTAGAAATATTTCTTAAAAACGTCACTAGTTATTATTACCAAATCGCTATTACAAATGGCCTAAGCACTTCCACAATACTGTATGTAAAACTGAAACAAGGAGGGAAAGAGAGAAAAATAAATACGAGGATTTTATTGCACAATTTAGAATTATAAAGGAACAAGTAGGAAAAGGAATGCTCGAGGAGCAAACGAATTGAACGAGCGATTATTTTGTCTTATTGGGGGCTATGTATTTTCATTAACTCCTTACCCAACGCGTTTTCAACGCCCTCGAGCGTAAAACACGGATCCGTTCTTTCGCGAATTTCCCGTGCTGTCTCGCAAAGCCTGTCGTTCGCCTGAAAATTCTTGGCAAACCGTAGAATCGTGAAATCTACTCTCCTACCGTAACAACGTTTGTACATGTTTTTCATGTCGCTTGACGTGCGACTGTGTTAAGTTCAAATACCATTTGCGTAGCGGTGAAATAGATACTGGCGCGACTGTAGTCGTGTAACCATAAAAGCTGATGTATGGTAAAAATCTGGCGGTATATTTTCCAGAGACGGTAATTTTACTTTAAGTATTTATCGTGTGGCATCCATAAACGGTGCAAGATCGTTTTTTACAGTTTGTATCGAATATTAATTAACGTTGAGTTACGAAAAAGACTACGAAAGAGACGAAAAGATCGTTATTATAAAAATTAAAAATAATGCATTAAGAAGTTAATAAGAGAGAAATGATTTTTAAATGCAAAAGAATTTAAGTCACAAATTCTGACATAGAGTCAAACCGAAATCAGATTTTCATCCAGTAGATATGCATTATTAAATCGTAATGCTATGTTCTGTTAAACTTTATGTCCAGATGTATCCATCACTATAATAAATTGTAAATATTTACTATGTGCAATGTTTATTCCGTAAAAATTTGCATGAAGAATTCCATTCTTCCAAACAGGGACCACTATGTTTCCTACTTTTAATTTATTTTTTTACTAATTAATATGTACATAATGCTCCGTCAATTATAAATAATGTTACTCAAGGAAAAGAATTACTTGAGAAAAAAAAGAACAAAATAAGGCAATATAAACCTGATAATTCGCAATTGACACTAGTACATGAGCTTTTAACTTTGGGCTGCTTGCAGTCAAGCGATATACATTCTGTTAGTTCAGTTCTGTTCAATAGTTGTTACTATTGACTCCTACAGGTAGAAATGTTAATATTTTTGAACTATAATACGAAGAAAAATAGTTGGAATTACGCACTTTGTGATACTAACAAAGCAGTTAAAAAAAGGGAACGATTAAAACAAAGAATCTTTATAAATAGCCTTCCTTATCCATTACACCATCCTTGATTTAAAATTCTTCGCTATCTTAATCGAGGTATTTCCATCAACCAATCTGCTCTATCTGCAATTCCCCCGATCCTTCAAAAAGAAATTTCGAAACTTGTAACTAGTCTCCCAAGAAACCGAGATCTGATTTCTCGATCCACGTCCAACTGTCTCGTTTTTATTCATGGGCTGACAGATCCGCGAAAGAAACCGAATGACGCACCAGTAGCGCGAAACACGTATAAATAAATCGTCGTTCGGATTACACGTGTCACACTAGCGAAGTATCACGATCAGTGGTTGCGATCCACCCAAACTGGGGTTTCTCTCGCGAAACGCCCAGATATCCCGGGCACGTACTTACATCGCGTCAGCGCGTAGGAGAGTCGCGGAGACTTCCATCCGTCTCCACGAATACACTGAGATTTGCTTGTCGCGGCTTATGAAAATGCATGCACTTCTACCCGCTGAGTGGATCGAGGAGAGCGAAGATCGCGATATCATCTTGCTTTACCTGCTGTGTGTACACATCGATAAGAGTGTCGGAGTGAATATGTATTTTCACCCTGCATGTTGTCGCGGATAATCAACCCCGTGATAACATTTGCGAAGCGTAACCTTTAATTATTTCTCCGCGTGACTGCTTTTATTACTCAAATTCTGGATTTC